>NW_018408310.1:916619-953766 GCF_002113885.1 Mizuhopecten yessoensis
TTTTCGAGGCGAGGTGTCCGCCATATTGGATTTACCGTTATACTACCCCTTGGGATTTCAACAGCATTTTTCATACCAAGAACGGTTTTGACAGATAGGCATATATATATACTTATTTTAAGGGATAATTACTGAACATTTGTATATAATTTTGATGGATGTACTCGGTTTTATAAGGAAATTGTCGCTTCTGCAATATTTCACAATCTCCGCTCCTTGCGTTTCCGCCATGATATTTGTAATATAGACTGTAGTAAAGTGACGAGGGATATCGAAGATAAAATTCCAACCATGTATCCATTTCTATAACATGGACAAGCACGATAAAATTACCGTTCTTCCGATGGTATAAAAGTGTGACGAAATTTTGGCGCGGCGCGAAAATTCAATTGGAGTTATCTCCCCTTAGCTTGGGCATAGCTAGTACTAGTGAACAAGATTTAAGGGAGCTACTTGGGAAGGAGGGGGATAGGTCCAACCATCCCCTTCACACTCTCGCAAAAACAGCTTGATAGAATCGATATATCTCCTGATGTGTGTACTTAAAAGGAAATGCAGATCTTACGTTATAGTTTTGTAATGCGAGGATTTATACGGGTTACTGGTCACGTGAGATGCAGATTTATTACAGCAACAACAAGTGAAGGACGTGGGACTCCATTGAAAGATAACATTGACATTGAAAAAGAGATTATCAAGGTCACATCATGATGTTCACATTAATATATACACACACGTGAATTTAAGACCCGTGGAGCGCTATGTAGATTTAACAATTATGTGTTAGTCTCATACAAAACACAATGGGAGCGTTAACTTTACAAATATCATAATGATGAAAATTCGATAGATAAATGATGTCTGTAAACTGTACATAAAACAGCAATAATGAGCTGATGTATGACAAACTTACGTTTTTAAACATAAAATTGGTGTAACACTTCATCCGACTCGCACATTACATGTTGGCCATTTTTTATTACATTGTTGAGCAGTTCCTATTATGAAAAGAAATATTGATATTTCATGGCCTTCGATTCATCGTTCGATCAGTTAACGAGTTGATGTAATTATTCAGGTTTTCGATGCACTTCAATGACTCTGCATATTCTGAAGGAGTGCTAGTGACAGGTACCTCCTCGCCTCATATTTCAATGCTATGACACAGATAAACTATGTAGGTCATGAAAACAAGGCTTATTTTTACATGCGGCGTATGTTTACATAGTTTAATATGCTTCAAATATAAATAACTATATCTAATGATATCATTTTCCTCCATTCTCTTTGCTGACGGATTATAATCACGTGGAGGTCGGTTATTTATATAAAAGCAGGTTAATATTATGAATATGACGTCAATTCATTTGTATTGTCACAATGCTCTCTTCTTAATGCAGTTATTTTTTATATCCGATTTTACGTTCCATTTTGTTTGTAAATAAAAATAGCGTGATGGTTTTCTGATTTCCTGTCTGATATAACAATGAAGGACTCTTATTTTGATGAATGTGTATATGTGTCTATTGACGTGAAAAGAGATACTAACCTCGACTTTGCCTCGATTGAAATCGTTTTCTTAAGGTTATATGACCACATAGTCACATGAACAAAGTCTATAATGGATAAGTATAACACACGTAGACATGGTCACTTGTTGCTCGTTTTGTAAACACAATTTCAAACATGGCATTAGTTCTCTGCTAAGATAAACATATAAGCATATATATATATATAAAAAAAAGATTAACATATATTTCAATTTGACCATTTATAAGTCCTGTCATATTACTAAGCTTTCACTTTTACACCATCTCTGTTACCGTTGTTGAGTTAACCGTCTGACTGAAGTTCAACGTAAACTGGTCGGTGAATGAAAGGGGAAATATATTCAATTTTTTTATACGCAAGAAAGACTAGATGGCCGACAGGAGGCGGACACTTTTTTTTTTCAATTCTGTATGTATCACGTTAAAGTGTATCGTGGAACACAATGAAAATAAATCTTCATGTACCATAAGTGTTACATTTCCGCAAATATTGGGCCTTAATACCCACTCTCATATAAAGGGTAAAGCGACGTTCGTTCTTTTAAAGATGTATGCCGTCCAACATGTTGTTATTGATTACATTCTCATAAAAGAACCGTTTTATAATCCAAATTCAATGAAAGATACATTAGCATATGTAGAAGTCTTTTATTCTATCGACTGGTCCCTATCAATTCCAGTTTCGAGTTAATGATGCTTTTTTTAAAAAAAAATTTGGATGTAGTCGTGAGTGTTGGAAAAAATCGTTTGAAATTGTTGTAGGAACGCTTAACATTATTTTGTAAATGATATTAACTGATTAGTGTATGACATTTTTAAAAGCTAAATGTATTATGATTGCCATTGAAGCCAGATTTATTGAGAATTGCATATACAATGTATCCCATGAGATAAACACTCCGTGTATGTGATGACAGCCTTATCAAAAGGTAATTTGTCACACTTGATAACATTTGATAGCCGACCGTTTAATGATTTTTTTTTGTTCTGGGCCACAGCTCTTTCAGCCGTCGTATTGGTGCAGAAAAATATAAAAGCATAGGTGTGATAATAAGTGTCCTTTCCTATCATTATGTACCATCCACGGTACACAATGATATGGATTTTTATATCTTTGTGTACAAAAGAAAAGTGTACCACGGTACAAAAGTTCATAGCTATATAGACATGTAGAAACGAAATGTCAATATCAAGCGTGCAAAATCTGTACGTTACTCAACATTGACATATCTGTACGACGAATTCCAAAGTTTGTAATGCACCATTGTCTATTATGCAAGTAAACATATATATACATACACATATAGTAGCAATTGTTTGATTTTATTGTATAAAGAACACTGTGCATGAATCCGTTAAATAACATGAAAAAGTGGTTTCTCTATTTGAAATTTTCCGTTCTACCTCTGACCCCTACACGAATGTAAGGTTCTAGGAATAGAGCAAATATAACTATATTTAGTAACACAACAAAGGTGTATTATTGTCGGTTACTTTAGGAGGGCGCGTAAGTGATGCATCGGGTATTATTAATGCTGTCAGGAGCCGGGTATGGTCGAGTGTATTTTGCGAGTGAACAACATGCTGGGTCTAACAGACAGAGCTGCAGTGGTGATGTCATTATCATTACAAGGTACGTTATCAATTTTTATCTACGTCAGCTGCAACTAACTAGGGTAACATAAGTCACATTGGGTCATTTTCTTGTTGTCATTGAAACTTTCAATGCATATATATCCTGTTTGTTAAAAGCATGCTCATTAACATGTTCAGATGGTGATCGTTCTTACATCAGAGAATGTGCATGTGTTACATAGGCAGAGTTGGTGAGATTGTGGCCTTCACTAAAACACTGTTCCATAGTTTTAGCTCGTGTGCATATTTGAAGGTTGCTGTTAATTAGGACAATATTAATTATTTTCGTGTCATGAGTTTGCTTCATCACATTTGTATGTGCGTGTATGTGTGGAATGGGTGTATGGGAACAATGGAAGGATCGGGCACATTAAAGTATTGAACTGGATTCAGTTGTCATGCATAGGCAATGGAAATACCAACTGAACTCGACATAGACAAATTCAATTAAGCGAGCTAAGGTCCTTTGTACAGTAAGCATTCATACTGCCTATGAATTCCAAATGAAATATTTGATATGCCATGTTTGAAATATGTTTATCTTATAGAAACTTCAATTATACTTCTTATTATTCAACATTTAGTTCATATTGTGTAGTTATCGTACATGCTTGAACAGCCATCAGGTTTCGCTGGGTTTTATTTTTTCAACGTCATGTAAAAGCTGTCATTTACAGACGTGCCTACATGTGTGTTGTGTAAGCGTACATGTGTGTATGTGTGCTGGAGACAGGGTATGTTGGTGTACTTGCCTCCTTGTGATAGCGCAGATCTGATGCCGACTTTATGGTGCTATCTCACTGAAACGCCTTACCAAAGGCACTCAGTAAAGCATTCCGCCTGGTCAGATTATTCTAACAACAGGTGAACCAGTTGTTGCCATTACCCTTAATGATGAACGTTAAGCAGGGAACACAACTACCATTTTAAGGAATTTGGTATGTCCCGGCCTGGGGACAGAACCTATTGCCTTTCTACACCTGGGCGAACGCTCAACATGAAAGCCAGAAGCGGGGTATTGCCAAGCAAGGCGCTAGGAAATAAAAGATAGTTAGAAGTAGAAAGAAAGATAAAGATTCCGAATATTACAACGGGTGCAGTAGATTTATTTTTGTCGCTTTTGTGTCCCCAGGTAGAGGGCACAAAAGCAAATCCCCAATTCTGCAGGGATGGTTAGTAGTATCAAACGTTGCAATTTTGCCGTCATACTGTTGATGATATCAACAATCGGCTCATGGCATTATAACCTACTGTACATTGTGTATGGATGCCATCCGAATTTGGTAAGATATGAAAGTGACAATGTCATACGATGGTTTTCTTGCGTCAAGTGATTTTTCTAGCAAAGACATGTTTTATTTATACTTTTTTTTAAAAATTTAGACAGAGTTACATATCAAGATGTACATATAATTTACAATATGGCCCTGCAATACACAATTTACTACGGACAGGATACATACGATGACATAACAAAATAAATATACAATAACAATATCACATGTCCAGATCCTGACAAGTTAAACTATCAAACTATTCGTCGCATCTAAAACAGTTTCTTAGGTATTCCTTCTTCAAACACACAGGTCTAGACTTGGTTAATAAATGGAGTGAGTTTTTTTAAATTGGTCCATACAATGCTCACATTTATAAAAGCCTCTGCGGGAATGCATTTAGACTCTAGAATAGGTAGAATATGCAATGAGCTCTCGAAATTGTTTCTTGAAATGCTCACACACAACCTAAAACATCTTAAAATAAGTTGCTCTACATTTTTTCACATAAAGTTGTTAAAAGAACGTGTAGTTCTGGTAGAAACCTGGCGAACATAGGAAACATATTGAAGTATGCTTTTCCTAAAATCATAAAACTTTTCACGACACATTAAACTATTACATAACACAGACATACGAGACAAACAAGATAATACCTGGCTACAATTCGGCCAAGGATACTAACTATAAGTGTAGATAGACTTGACGTGTATATTTTGTATGTTGTACTTTTGTTTTAAATTGAAAAGACCGTCTTTTGCTACGTCAATAAAAGTCCGGTCGGTTACACTGATTTATTGCCTGTCTATTTATAGTGGATAAGTAACCTGATTACGGGGATGTGTGCGTCATGTCTGCTTTTCTATTGTCACGTTAAACTTTTGGTGTATCAAGTTCAGCTTAAATTTACATTTATTTGCATCTTAGTAACATCTTAAAGAAAAAATGTGAATAAAGTTATAAATTGATAACGAAATGAAAAACAAATATGCAGCATTTGGGAGCGAACCTTTTGATGTACATGAACAATAAAATACATCGTTATCCCTGAGATATCTTCAATAAGATTTACCATGCAGTTTGGAAACATGTACTATCAAAGTGTTACGTTATACACGAACAATGTATGTATTAAACGTGTCGCACTGTTTCAAGACCGACTGGTCCCTTTGTCAAGCTATGACTGACTTGCGCTTCAAGGGTTGACTGCTGTGCGCAGGTATAAATAGATTGACAAAGATACCAATCGGTCTTGAAACAATGTGCATTGTTTGTGTATAAAGTAAAACGTTGTTATGTAACCTCTAAGAATTTACCAACATATTTTATTTGTCATACAACAAAAAGCTGAGTATATCACACATGCATTACTGAGTTCTTTTAAATCATCATTTCTACTTTTCTATTTGCATTACAAAAAAAGTCTTTCGCTAACAAATGGCTTTATTTCGTTTTGCCGCCGCAAAATCACGAGATTTTAAATTAAAAGAAGTCGTTGTGTCGTTGCAGAATAATGAAACAACGGCCTGTTTTATTTTGCTAAATGTTGTTATTTCCAACCAAAATAGCAAAAGAAAAGAAAAGAAAAAAAGGGCGAGATAGTTAATAACATACTACGACAATTATTTGTTGATAATTTTCTATCTTCATCAAAAGCAAACTGACGAGACAACGACAATTTAGAGACAATAAAATGTCGTTATTTCTCAATTGAGAAAAGTATTTCTGATCCCGGCCCTTAATTTTGTTTACTTCTTGACAGTGGACATCATTCTTGGAAAGTTGAAAATGCTTAATTTTTCACTTTGTTATTTCAGTTGCTTATGCACAGCATTTTAATATGGCCAACATTAATTTTGACAGTTCAACTCCGATGCCGTAAGTGCTTTTCTTCAAATATCTCGTTTGATGACGACAGTTGTGGAAGAATAAGTAGAAAGACAATTTGGGTTTTAAAACTTATCAAACGAGTATAGAAATGATGCATCAATTGATTTCATCCTTATACAAAACCTATTTTTCGACGATGAAGTGTAGATTTAAACTTTTCGCGATAAGCAATGGAAATAATGTTTACTCGACACTACCTTTATGACATGTTATGATTTCATATATAATATTGTTACTTTCTCAAACATAAATAGAAATTGCAAATGTGCTTCAGTAAGGTATATTCATGAAATTTAATCATTTCGTATCGACTTTTCGTTCATAAGCCTTGGCACTTTTCGTTTCATCGCTTTGGTGGTGACTTTCGTCATTTTGTGATAAACCTACAATGTATATGTTTACGTCTATTTGTTTAAATTGAAAAAGTAAAATCTCATATTGCATTTCCGTGTTAAAAAAGTAATATATTGGTTTGTTTTTTATAGCGAGTTATCCAGTATGGTCATGTTCTACATATCGCCCGTCCTCACCGTCGTCATCCTCCTAATCTGTATATTCTGTCTGAATCATCTCATACGACAGTGCAAGACAAAAATGACTACAGGTAGGTTCGTGAGTGTAGCTTCAAAAGCGGATAGACAATCACAAAGGAAGGTTAAAAGCTGTTATACCTGTATCAACAGCGGACACACACTGCAACAGTATGGTGGCTGATTTGCGCAATGACGTTATTTTGACTTTTCGACCCAACTTGTTAACTTCAAATGGCTGTTGTTTCGTCCTTTTGCTCCGAAATGACGACATTTCAGCTTAAAAAACCGACAAATCACACGTCTTTTTGTTGCCTCGTCTTTTCGCCCCTAATAGATGAGTATAAACAAATCTGACGTTTAGTTTGTTTTCAGTTTAAAAGACCAAAGAACAGGAACAACAAACTAAATATGAGGTTTCTACTATAAAAAAAGAAAAAGAATTAAAGCTAGCAAATTAGCTCGCGTGTTTTTGTCATTTGATTAAGACGAAAGACGCACTGACCGGGTTTTAGCAAACCAATCTGAATGTCGTCATTTAGGGATGAAATGACGTATCAACGAGAATTAAAAGTTAATAAACATTCAAATGCGAAATGGCGCAAATAAATCATCAAACTCAGGGTAGGCTAATTACTCTCTATATAAACAGACACAGACAGGACTACAGTTAGACTCATCGCTAGAGCACCGCACCACTATGGGTCAGCTCCTGTCTAGGACGTGATGATGCTGATGATTACTATATATCAACAACAGACGGACAAGACGACAGATAGACTCATTAATTTATATCAACATCGGACAGACAAAACTACAGGTACACTCATTACTATATATCAACAACGGACAGACAAAATTACACTTAGACCCATACTTTATATCAACAACGAACAGACAAGACTACAGGTACACTCATTACTATATATCAACAACAGACGGACAAGACGACAGATAGACTCATTAATTTATATCAACATCGGACAGACAAAACTACAGGTACACTCATTACTATATATCAACAACGGACATACAAGACGACAGATAGACCCATACTTTATATAAACAACGGACAAATATGACTACATGTAGACTCATAACTATAAATCAACAACGGACAGACAAGTCTACAGGTAGACGTATTACTTTATATCAACAACGGACAGATAAGACTACAGGTACACTCATTACTATATATCAACAACAGACGGACAAGACGACAGATAGACTCATTAATTTATATCAACATCGGACAGACAAAACTACAGGTACACTCATTACTATATATCAACAACAGACGGACAAGACGACAGATAGACTCATTACTTTATATCAACAACGGACAGATAAAGCTACACTTAGCCCCATCCTTTATATCACCAACGGACAGACAAGACTGCAGGTAGACTCATTACTTTATATCAACAGCGGGCAGACAAAACTACACTTAGACCCATACTTTATATCCACAACGGACAGACAAGACTACAGGTCCACTCATTACTATATATCAACAACAGACGGACAAGACGACAGATAAACTCATTAATTTATATCAACAACGGACAGACAAGACAGCAGGTAGACTCATTACTTTATATCAACAGCGGGCAGACAAAACTACACTTAGACCCATACTTTATATTAACAACGTAAAGACAAGACGACAGATAGACTCAATACTTTATATCAACAACGGACAGAAAAGACTACAGGTACACTCATTACTATATATCAACAACGGACAGACAAGACGACAGGTAGACGCATTACTATATATCAACAACGGACAGACAGAACTACAGGTACACTCATTACTATATATCAACAACGGACAGACAAGACGACAGGAACACTCATTACTATATATCAACAACGGACAGACAAGACGACAGATAGACCCATACTTTATATAAACAACGGACAAATATGACTACATGTAGACTCATAACTATAAATCAACAACGGACAGACAAGTCTACAGGTAGACGTATTAATTTATATCAACAACGGACAGACAAGACTACAGGTAGACTCATTACTATATATCTACAACAGACAGACAAAACTACACTTAGACTCATACTTTATATCAACAAGGGACATACAAGACTACAGGTAGACTCATTACTATAAATCAACAACAGACAGACAAGTCGACAGGTAGACTCATTACTATATATCAGCAACGGACAGACAAGACTACAGGAAGACGTATTACTTTATATCAACAACGGACAGACAAAACTACACTTTGACCCATACTTGATATAAACAACGGACAGACATGACTACAGGCAGACAAATTACTTTATATAACCAACAGACAGACATGAACACAGGTATTTGTTTTACTATATATGTATTAACACAAAGGACATAGTTGATTACCTTTAGTATTGCATTTATAGACTTAATATGTTGTTTTCAGGTCGACGAACTCTGCCAACAATATCAGGAAGTGTCCAAAATGGATTATATTGCGAACCGCCTCCTCCTTATACATTAACAGACATTTCCCATGGTGCATTCTTACCGGAAGAATCATTAACAAACTGTCCGGCATATACAGAGGATCCACCGACTTATTTAGAGCTGACAGTACTTCAAAATAATTCATGATATTTTTTCAGACCAAGTTTAAATGAGGTTATAATCCTGTTATAATTGTTTACGTATATGTTATTCATATATTAAAATCAAGAAAAGGATTATGGTTGTGATATCTTTAAATTTTATTTGTTTTATTATACGAAATATATATTGCTATTTTTTAAATGTGCAACCTTTAATAGGCTACATTTATATGATTACAGGACTAGTCCAATGCAGTCATGAACATACACTAAACGCCCTCCAATAACCACAAACGTTACTATCACCGTAGTATATATGGTATGATGTCAACTTATATCCACCCTCATGATGAATTAGCCCTCATTGCGTTGATGATAATTAACATACAGCGATTTGTTTCGGTATAGTACAGGTTTAGTTAAAGATTGCTAAATTGCAGAACTTAGTTAAGTTTGTAATATATATCTAGAATACATGCAGAAATTCATCTGGCAATAGACCTGTCTTATGATTACGAGTTAATGGTTAGTGGCTCGAAAACAGAATGGCTATCCAAGCATAATCATGATTTTTCGATGGCCTATCATACCAAGTACTTCAGTGTCTAGAACTAATGCTTACTCAAAAAATGCTGCAAACAGCAAGTTGTCTGATATTTTCAGAATGATCTTTATTACCACAATTTTCAACTTAACCAAATTACTAACCAGTTTGCGAATATCACTGTTAGATTGATAAGATTCGAGATAATCGCCTGTTGCAGTTTAACCAGGGCATGAGAAATGTGTTATACAGCTGGAGTGTTAAATTATTTCGCCTATTGACCTGTTAGGATGTTCTGACGCATTTTCATTAAATGATTGCTGCCCAAGATAACTGCCAGGAATCTGATTAGAAATGATATGTTAAGTTGCAATTCTTTTCATAAGTGTTTTCCTTATCCACTGAGCATACGATAAAGTGTATTGTATTCTACCCACCATGTTTGATTGGCACCCTAAACCACATATCTCAGTCGTATTGGCACGGCACTACGGCACTACGGCAAGAGGTTTGAGCGGAGACAGTTTTTACTGACGGAGCTGCCCCAGCTAAAAACAAGGATTGGTAAGTGGTAAAAAGGAGAAATGTAATAGACAGTTTGGACATCCTACTGCAGAGGTAAGTTATTGGGTTCTAATCAGGAACGTGGTTAGAAAGGGGTAAGCAAAAGATGGTAGTCATGTTGTAAAAACTTCCCCATCTGTTCCCAGGACATCACTTACAGGCATATTTCCCTTTTTGCTATATTTTGTATGTTACCAGTAACACCTCAGACGTGAACTTTCATTATTTAGTGGCACTGATGAGTCCTTAAATGAACGAACTAGCTATATTTGCCAGTAAACTGCATATTTTGTTTGGCTGTCTGTATCTTCCCGCAAATAATTTCCAGAACATGGATCAAGGGAGATAACTTCAAAAATTGGGAACACCAAAACAATAAACAATTCGATTCGAATAAGTATGATAGTATGCTATCTCCCCCTGTCAGAATAAGCATGAGTACTGTTGCTGATTAGCAACAGCCGGTCAAGCAAAACACGTCGGTAGTGCCTTATCAGATATATTATCTTTAAAAGCCATTGTATACAAAAAGGTATAGACTAAAGTCACATTTTTTTTTATCAATAAACCATAAGTTTATCGTTTATCGTAAATTCCACATTTTTTTTTATCAATAAACCATAAGTTTATCGTTTACAAATTGGGTTGATTTATCTTTCTTATAATTTCTATTTCTTTTACACAGATCATTTTTATAATCATTATGCATTTTCTTTTTAACATAAAATGTTATATTTATACTAAAAAAAGGTGAAAATAAACATATTGTTAATTATACCAAAAGTGTCAATTCGACTTTTGTTTCAGATAAATGCTTATCATATGTTTTAATCAAATGATATATATGTCTTTTACTCTAATAAGCAAAATAATAGCATTTCATATAAATTATGGGGCAAATTGAATTAAATTGAAAAGATAGAAGGCACAGTTGCTAATGTACATACTGAGAGAACACGTCGCTGCTAGGCACCAGACAAAGGAACAGTGAACTTCTCGTGAGTGTACAGCCCTTCAATTTATAGTTCTACCTCAAACATGTTCTAATGTTGAAATGTTGTACATAATTACAGCATACATTCGTTTCGACATTATTTTACAATGCCTAATATTAGCGGGAATTAATCAAAAATCGAATTCCCGAAGTTGAACAAATAGAAGATACAAGAAACTTTATTTAACGTCGCATACAGGTAAACAAGGAGCATTAACTCTTGAGAGTTATTATTGCGACAAACATATGTAAAATACCAAAAACATATTATTTTACAAGTAAAGTGAGATAATCACATATATGATAAAAAGCAATAATAATTATCACAGAAAAAGAAAGTAGCATATCCTAGGTTTCTAAGTAATTTGGTGTCCCCTACCTACAAAGGCCCCTGAGATATGACCCTTTTGAAACAATAAATATATAAAAATAGTGTTAATATTTGAAAAGCGTTAAAAGTATTAAATGTAATCACAAATATTTCTAAAAGGGAGCATATATCTATAGTTTACAGGCCATAATTTTAATAATGATATCGTGTATTTTCTAAGCTAGCGTTTCTGTGGCGTTTCTGTCTTTCAGGAACATTCCGTACATGACTGTCACACGCCATAGATATTAACGTATCCGATTACAGGGACTAAAACAGATCAAAACAACACGTGACTCGGCTCACCGAGTATCCGAGTTCTCACAAAAAAAACAACAACATGTGTGTCACATTTCACATTTCACATTTAATGAATACGTTATCGACACCCTGTGTATGTAAATAACATACCTACCTTGTGTGTATTATATAGTGTAAATAACATTATGTTTGGGTACAAAGACGGTTATACCTACCTTGTGTGTGTATATATATATATATATATATATATGTAGTATATGGATCATGCAGAGTGTTCCACCCCAGTAACTGCGATTAGTATCCGGTCGGGTTTACGGGTAAATACACATACATAGTATCAACACAAATAGACCTAACGCTAAAGAGTTCCCATTATACGGATACTGAAGGCCATGGCAGGACTCACGCACCAGACAGTGGTTCTTGTTCTTCTTTACGCATTGGAAGGTATGTTACACACACGTTTCAGAGTTGTACTTCTTCTAATATATTAACAGAACAGGGACAAAACAATTCATAACTTTTTCATAATATGAGCCAGCATGTTAGCCAGGCTATACCGACAACACAAGGAAACACTCAATTTATTCGGTGCACATGCCTGTAATCAATTAGTTTTGAAATAGATGCCTTATAAAGACAACTGTGCTTTGTTTGTTAAATCATTTATATATTTATACCCCTATGCTTCAACTTATACATAATTTGAACCAAATCACTCATCAGTCAAACTATAACACCAGGACTATACTCAAAAGTCCGTGTCTATGCTTGTAGTTACCTCAGAATTTCTAAAACAAAATGCTGTAGAAGCCATCGTCTGTGCTTTGCATAATATTGTATGTATATAAATTTCCGCGTATGTCGGCTAAGGTTTCGTCCATAAACTTATTAAAACGTGTCAGACACGAAAACAAAGACAAAGGCTAACTACTATACATATGTATATATCCGTACTGCTGCACATATGTACCTGTTGTGTTGCATAACTCATTAACAAGAATAACAGTAACAAAGGCTGGGCGAACACGTTTGTATAGGCAAGATATCCGTGGTAGAAGAAATACCTGTTGGCAAATCATAGGCCAAAGCTATTGTCATAGACATGACAGGGAAGATGCGTATGCTTGGAAGTCGTAAGTATTTAAGTATGTAAATATGAAAATACAAAAATCATTAAATTGTTTAGAATTATGTAAAAAGTTTTCAAGAATTGAAAAAAAACACGTGCATTTCTTAGGTATCTGTTATTCGTAGGACTGATTAAACATTATACAATGACATTAAATACTAATGTAGACCAATAAAAAAGTGAAAGTGTATTTATCGACCACGTAACAATGATGTGTTCCTGTCACTGTGACTCATTTCTAAGAATATCTAAAGCTTTATATGATAGACCTACTAGCATGAAAGCGTGGTCACATGATGTAGCGTTGGTTAAGTGATTCTCATTTAAAACATGGCCATAACTCGCAGCGTTATATAACTGTGACGTCACAATATTGGAGCCCATTGGCATATTGTGGATACTTACCGTCTTATTTATTAAGATTCGACCTCACAATTTGATATACATGTATCTTACTGTTTTCAGTTTATGTTAAATATGAATATGGATATGTAAAACATTTGTGAAAAGTAAATGTCCTACTATTTCAAATTGATCAGACGAATAATCAAAACAGGCGCTGTCCGATTTGTGTAAACATTATCTTGAATAACTCGATGCGCAAGGTCATCGAACTTGTCGTTGGCAAATATTTCATGATATATGATGTTATCACAGGACTGATCTATTATTAGTTTACATTGTATCTACTGTATTAGACTGAAATGTTGATATCGGAGTTAAACTCGTTAAACGTTCAGATATATGTGTTATCTATTCAATAGATACAAGGACGTCATATCAGATAAAAGATAAACATATTTATTTCATAACAATTACGAAACAGGGATGGTCGGGTGGTGGAGTGGATAGCGCACTTGCATTTCACAAAAGCCCGACTACGTGGGTTTTCTACGGTATTCCGGTTTCCTCCCACAATAAAACCCCCGCGCGCTAACATCCGGGCCAACAAGAATGATTAATATAAGCTGAAATAACTTGTTTCATAATTGTTGTAAAAAAATGAAGTTTATATGATATATATTTCATACGAAACAGTATTAGATAAATAATTATTTTTGGCCCGGATGATAGCGCGCTTGAGGTCGGGCTGGTGACCCCATACCATTTCACGTCCGATCATATCAGATTAAGCTTGATATGATTTTAGCAAATATTTCGGCAACCGTTTGACCAATACATTATAACTCTATAGATTTTTTGTCAGTCATGCTATGGTTGCTGACAATTAATCGTCAACAACACATAGGCGGGGGAAAGCGTGATGTAATTGGGGATATAAAGCCTCAACTGTGAGTTACCTGACCGTCGTCCCCATGAGGTCCACGGCCGTCAATAATGCTGTTACGTGCTTTTCTTTAAAACGCTTTCCACTACATATATAACTTTTCAATGATCTCGGATGTTCACCATAAGAACAATTCTTATACACATGTGAGTGGCTCCAGGCTAGATTAGCCTATTTAAAACATACGTGCTTGTGCATTGGACCATATCACATAACCATACAAATAAATGAGTGTGACATCCTGTATTACTTCAAAATACCAATTATATCATACATAAAGCTCTAAAATAAATATGTTTTGGATACGGAAAATAAAGCATTGTCAGTTTAATTACAACTTGAGTGAGCAATTTAAAATGTTTCTACATTTACCTTAACATTATTATGTAGTGAGTTTGACCTTTACAACATTAAACTGTGGAATCGTTGACTGTTTATTGGAAGCTTTTGTTTGGTCATGTGATAAGCCAGAAGAAAAATATCGATTGGTATATGTTGCGAATTGAAACGGCACTTCTATTAACCTTTTTTTATAGAAATTATTCTTTCTATTTTAAAATTACCAAAATACTGCTGAAATCTACTGGTTACGTGTTTAATTATAAATACTTGATAATGTATCGCTTGTATAACAGGAACGTGTGTTAATAGTTTACTTGTTGTTTTTGATATGCGTCAAATCTATATCCAATCATAAGCCTTGAAATTATTAAATGTATTATCCTTGTAGTCACTCATATGTTACTTATTTTAAAGTGACATATGTCATTTGTATATAATGGTAGACTTAGTCACAACGTAAAACACGGCAAAGTTTGGGGTCGAGAAAGACATTACCCATAACAGGAGTTACGATTATGATATTACAATATTTTCGAACATGAATCAAAACATCTCCAAAATAACGAAAATAAATAACAATTTCTTGTAATTATATAATTAATAAAAATGCAACGATTAACACTGACTAGGCACATCATATTGGTGTTTACTTCCCCATTATATCACGACATTTTTCTTGATATTCAAATAAACACAATACTGCCCTCTATTTGGTCCATTTGTTGTGGTAAATAAATCACTAGGAAAATGTCAACTTCATTTTCATGATAAACCCTTAAATCTCACTGTTAAACAAACGTTGCAGATCAATGTCCTATATTTAGAGTTTTATCACATTAAATCAATTGTCATATCAGTTTTTGCGTTTTGTTTAGATTGTCAAGTGTCATATCAGGTGATTGATCATTGATCACAATGGTAGATAAAAACAACGGGAATGACACACATGCAAACACATAACAAGGAAGTCGTATGATAGAAAACTAATAAGTGAATGAATTTTAATTGGATTAAGGTTGATTAGTCCATTTCATGATTTTGATTTGAGATTTGACATAAATAAGCATTCAAATCAAATAATTGTTAAATAATGTTATTGTTTTCAAAATATCTTTCAGAAGTATTATGTATTATCATTGATCAGTTATCTCCTATCTAAACACGGTTTGTTTTCACTGTAGTTGCCGTCGGACAAGATTTCTATTCCACAACGACAATAAAACCACAAAGTTCCACAACCAAGGCGTAAGTACATACACTAAAGATTAGTCTATGATACAAGGGAATCTGTACATCATAGTTTGATCATTGTATACATGTCATATCGGTGAACTTTATTTCAAGAAACAGACGTTATGTTTAACGTATATGTGCATCATGTTTTAAACACACACACACACACCTTGTAACATTGTGGCTTTGCTCCTAATAAGGAACGAGACATGTCTTCTGTAATTTATCAATAAATCATCAACTAAGTTGCTTTAGGTAACGAAATGGCAGTAAAACAATGTCAGAAACTTTCCTTAACGTTTGCTATGGGTTAATTTATTCAATGTAATGTTTCGACAGTGTAAACATGTTTGTATTTTTAAAGTTTAAAGCAAATTTTGTTTTAAATAATTTCCAGAAATATTTTGTAAACGATTACTTACAAAAAATTAATAATTGTTCCTGTCGTATTGAATCGATACTCTCCCGTGACATAATACTTATGTTTTGTTTTAGTTTTTGACTTGCACATAATTTAATTAAGGTTGTTCGTCTTTTTCGTAACGCATCTGTGAAATCGACGACGATATCTAATACTATTATTAAGTAAAATCCTCAAGAAAACGACTTCAGATGATCGTGTATCTTTATCGTTTCACTTCCTTTGTTTATTCAATGCATAAAAGTGTGTATTTAGAACATTTAACATTTGTTAAGAAATTGAACAAAAAATCCAGAATTTTGTTTCATAGGCCTGAAAAGTCTGTTTTTTTGGGGAGGATTATTAGTTCAAAAGCAAAAAGGTAATGCTTCGGCTCCAACACGGTCGATACTAAACCCAATTGATAAAATCAACACAAAAGCATTCACTAGTCTCGTTCAACAAGACTCTTGTTGTCTTGACAAGCTATGCCCAACAGAGAGTCTGGTCAAAGTCGACGGTATCGTTTCGTTAAGTCAGAATGAAGCTTACCAGATATCTGGTAAATCATTTCATTGGTCAAAGGTAGACACACACTTTTTAACTTTTGAATGCAAAATTTGAATCGCGCAAAATTGCAATGAATATTTTAATTCGTGATTTTTTTTACCTGTACACGCAATACTGGAGTATCCGTGTATTCACTTTTATCGAGAAAAATGTAAGAAAATGCTTCAAATCTCAAGAATGATTGCATGTATTTTATGCATATTTTACAATAATTCATGAAGCTAACAAGGCTACTGATACAAGTCAAGCCAGATTACCTGAGAGAGAAAATGTAGTGTTTTGAATGGTGTACAGGTAAAATCTCACATGTTATGCATGTTTTTTTTCCAACCTCAGTCAGCCATGTTGGCTTTGTGCTCATAATCAGTTGTGATTTATTCAGTGGAAATATATGTACTATTCTGGAGATTTGACACATTTTCTTACATTTTTCTCGATTATAGTGAATAAACGGATACTTCAGGTACGCATGTACAGGTAAGTTTTTTCAAATTAATTTCATTATTCCTTGAAATGTTTTAACGGCGTTGACATACCTAGTCCGCTAAAACTGACCATAATCGCAGGCTCAAAAATTCTGATCGATCGCTTAAGGTAATAGGATTGTGTCGCCATTTCTCAGTAGAATTTCTTCAAATTTTGTAATTAAATTGCTTTAAAGTAAAGAAAATTTTCTGCCGCAAAATAAATATAGGTTGTCAGAATTTTAAGGATTTTAAATGGACATTTATGTAGAAAGGAGTGAATTTTGAAAAAAAATATGAAAGACACAATATTTTTACAAAATAATGTCAATAGACATGATACTGGCATATGTTAGTATTGCATTAAAGTATATCAATTTAATAAATGCTGAAATTGTGTAAAATTAATTCTCTATACACGATATAAAAATTGACATTTTATAATAAAACCATATACACATAGTAATTGCAGGTAAGAGTTATCGTTCTTGAAAAACTTCACAGTAGTGAAATAGGTAGCCGGTTTCCTGAAGTACAGAAAAATGGACACATGTGACTCATTGATAATAAAAAACCCTGAAGTAATGCCTGGATTGCTTTGAAATACTTTAATATTGAGAGAACACACGGTTCTGTCAATAATAAACATACAATATTCATCAGTTTAATATTAAACATTAGAATTTAAGGAAATTGTGATACTGTCTCCCTACATTGGATTTTCAACTAGGGATGTACTTCCTGTTTCCGTTTATCGATACACTCCAATGACATTAAACAGGCGACCGATCAGAATTTTTGAGCCTGCGATTTTGGTCAGGTTTAACGAACTATGACATAACGTCCGCAAACGTAAGTAAAACCACTACCCTCTGGTGATTGGGATTATAACTGAGTCTGACCAGACTCCTGAATTACAATCGATCAAGCGTCTAGTTGAACGTGGTGATATGTTAGCATTCATATATGTGCGACATTTCTATAGGCAGAGATGGTTATTTGACACGTGTTTTTAATTGTTACAGTGATATTCCAGACCTGATTTTGTTCTACGCCTCGCCAGTCATCACCCTCATCATTCTAATACTTTTAGTCGCCTGCCTCACCCATAGTATCCGGTCGTGTCAAAGAAAATTTGCAAGAAGTATGTATAATAAGCATTAAATTTATGAAGAAATAATTATGACCTTTTTGATAAGAAAAATATGTGTTCATGTGCAGATAGCCAAAGTCAATATTTAACTGAACCATATGACCTTTTCGTTTATTTAGGAACAGTGGTACAAAAGAATGAAAAATCCATGTTTCTTAAATATCAAAATATCACCCTTTCCCTCATACATACTTTGTGCGTATCAATTTTTCGAAATTTTATAAAAACAAAAGGAGGTAAGTATTGTTTTCTGTACTTTAGTATTTCCACAACAAAAGTTATAAAAGTAACCACGGGACAGTTCAATGTTTTAGTGCAGGTGATTACTTTACTTTGGTTTAATTATTTGTAATTGTCAATGTTTTTATAACGGCCTTGATTATACTTCAAAACAGACAGAAATTCGAATTATAAAAGTTCTATTCATGAAAAGAATATTAGTAGTGTTATATAATGAGGGAAATCTGGACTTTGCCGTAAGTTCGACACATCGAGAAGTTCGAATAATCGAAGTTCGATTTATGGAAGTTTGACTGAATTTCGCAAAGCACCTCGTTTTGCAATTGGTATTACAACAGGGATTCCCATTGCGCGCTTACATCGGGGTAAACACAACCGATTGATATAAGTTGATATGAATTGTTTAATAGTTTTTATTTAATAAATAAAATAGATATTTAATCACTATAACGATATTCCGTCTTTGCGTATTGCAGAGTTATCTTCTCTTGTGAGCAGGTATTGATTATTACGTCATTGGTTTGTGTGAGAAAATTACGTCGTTTTCTCAAAAATTGATGACGTTACTCTCACAAACAAATGAAGTAAGAATCAATACCTGCTCATAAGAGAAGATAACTCTGCAATACGCAAAGACGGAATAGAGTACTAGTGTTTTTCTGCAGACATAAATTCAACTGAACATTAAAGTCTGTTATATTTTCTGCACAGCTCCTACTCCAACATTACCAACAATATCTGCTATTGTGCAAAACGGAACGGATGCAGACCCTCCCCCGCCATACACTTTTACAGACGTGACACAGGATGTATCTAAATCGGAGGTGTCGGTTTCAAACTGTCCACCATATACGAAGGATCCACCAACCTACCTAGAATTGACAGTTTCACCACAGATGACGCAGTCCTGACCTTCCTCGAGCTTGCCACATTGTTGTACATATACTATGTATTATTATTGGATATTCAATTTATTTATATTAATTGTTATGTATTTATTTATAATAAAAGGATAGTTTTCTATCCAATCGAACTGAGCGAAAAATTTGTCGTCTACAAATATTGGTAACCCAAATTTAAATTGATAAGTGTTTCAATATGTCAAGAAGCTGACTGTCAAATGTATTTTCGAATTATTTATATTATCTTTTACCCGGACATTTTTCCTGATGTGAGATATCGTTGTCTCACCCTAAGGTTGAGACGGGGGACTCCCCTATGCATTAAAGTTGTATGACCTCACACTAGTAATACAATGACGCCACGGCAACAATTCATTGACGTAATGACAATAATGCATTTTGTATAATTCACCTCATTGAGGTGTGATGGGTAATCTCAACCCTCGTGTAAAGATCTTTAAGCCACCACACCCTAAGAATAACAACTTCAGAATCCTCCCCCTTAGGGTTGAAATTTCCCGACCTCGCCCTTAAAGGGTAAACATTTTTAGTAATTCCAAAAGATTCATAATCATGAACTGTTGAATTATTAAACATCCATAAAATAACACTTTTGTCACGTACATAATAGTTCATCACACGGGGAAAAAAATTGCTAGAGACAAATATCATATTCGATATCAAACACACTAGCCTCGTAAGGAAACGAAAGAACCTGTCCAGGGCTAGTTTCTTTTGCTGTCTTTGTGGGTGCTATTTGCGAAGGCAACGTTAGAAAATGGACGAAAAACAAACAAGATCAGGAAGGGATAACCTTTCTGAATAGGTTCAATTTGTCAGGCAATTTCCCGTGAGTGAAGACAGCAATACACTGTTTTCATTTGAATTGAGACTTACTTTGTCAAATGTCAAAATCCAAGCCAGGGAAAAATAAACACTGGATGGCATTGTTAGCATGCTAAATATTTTAAAAGAATACAATATTTCAGCGGACTATCTGTTACACTACAGAGATTACAGTTGAACTGAATTAGTCGATTAGAGTTTGTAGAGTTTTGAAGTTTTATTTATTAAAGGACTATTTTAGAATCAATATAAGCTTCTTAACCAATTAAAAGATATTTTACTTTTGGTCATCTTTATATGATTTCTAAATATGTGATTTTAATTCTGTACTAGTTTAAGGCCTGACCAATGTGTGGTTATATATCGATAATGACCACATCACTTTCTAGAACTTGACAGGTAAAATATACGGACCAGAAAACATTTAACCAAAAGCGGACTGAATACCTAGTTTCGCCTTCTTTCCTTTGTAGTGTTCGGGATTATTTTCGTTTTGTGTTGGTAACTTTTAACGACTTTGGCGTAACAGTCTTACATGTATATAATTAAAATTGGTGCCAATAGCTAAACGTAGTCATTTGAACGTTTGACGCAGGGGCATTCTCCATGTTATCCGAATCGAAGCGACAAGACTCTCATTGAACAAGGTTTATCTATGACGTCATAAGTAAACCATGTGTTACGTTACGAGAGTTTTTGCTTTCACACTCAAATGAAATGCATTTCTGCTGGTAATGTTCATATAGTGGGTTGCAGTTTAAATGTAAATGCATGTGCTTATTCTTAGGGATGTTCTCCTTTTCGCTCTGCCACTTATGTGTTTATTTATGGAGAATGCTACCTATGATAGTACATGGAGCTGGTGCTCAAATTTATCTATTGTACTTATAAAATAGATGTTGAATTGAACACTAAAATATGCGTCACGATTTTACGCAAAAAAAAATATTTTGTGATGTGAACATGTTTAAAATGTTTCTTCACAACCTAAACATAGGTATTTGCAAAAATATGACTGCTGATGTTTCCTCCTAACATTTGTGTAATTGTCGGGATTTTTAAATGAAATCAATGGACTCGTTTGTGTAATGGCGAGTCTAAATTTTAATTAAAATGTCAGAGCATATTTAACCAACATTTTATTTTACACTGTTATGACAGAATAATGTGCTTTTTACGGCAGGAAATGTCTTACCTTTATGAGTAAATGTTTATGGTCACTGTCTGTGCGGCTATTATAGTTCATAAAAGTTGTAGTTGTAGTGCCTGCCACACCGTGCTATATTCACATTTACCACATTTCAAAATCTCCTTTTATCAGAAAACGGACAAAACAGATATATGGACATTGTGATCTTCAGCAAATGCATGGTCACTTACTTCAGTAGACCTTATTTTTTTTAGAATATTGACGACTTCATGGACGTGATTTTTTAAGTTAACGTTTACTATCTGTACGTTCAGTTTATAAATAGTATATACGCTATGTATGAAAGACAATAAGGTACAAATAAAATACATATATACGTGATACACACTACGCTAGAAGAAAACCATTATATAAGTTTTGTCCAAAGAACCCTTATGGCTAAATATTGCTCCGCATATACTTGTATAGTGCATTGGGATACCCTTGAAAACTAATGCAGAGTCAGGGTTGTGTAAAACAAGTGATTTAGTTTTAGTTCAAGGGTTGGTAAAACATTGCGGTAATCAATTAAATGGAGCCAGTCATAATTTATTGCAAGGTAAGTCGGTATGTAAATCGTTCATGATACAGCCGAGTCTCGACAACTCAGCAAAATTGACCGGATTGTGAGAAAGCTGTATTGCTGGGACAATTTGAACAGAAAGAATTAGACATGTTCTCTATAAAATGAATTGTCGGGCCGACACACAGATTGGTAGTGGTTGAATAAACGATGTTCGACTCGAGCTAGTGTGTTTCGTTATAGCGAAGAAGTAAAGTTTTGCTTTACTGAGTTAACGTGTATTATATTTAATAGCGACTAAGCATCTCTAGTAATGCCGAGTTAGTATTACAGGTACATTTGTAATAGTTATTAACAAACAATATTTTCCAATGTTAATGTGTATGTAATATCGTAATAGTGTTTATTGTTATACGAAGTTAACTTGAATGGTAATACAGCGTCAACATATCTATTATTATAAAACCGAGTTATACTGTAATTTGATATTGATTAAATAACGTATATTGTGAATCTATAGTGCAAAAGTTTTTTTAATAGCAGGTTCAACAGTATTTAAATAAACCGAGTTTAGGTGAATCATAATACACAGACTATATATGTAATTGTTTTATAATACTGAGTTAATATGTATTGCAATAACAAGGAAACACTAATTTAAAATACCTAGTGTATTGTAATACCGAGGTAATGTTTATTGTAATATAGAGTAATGTGTATTGAAATAAGAAATAAACGTTTATTGTTTTATAGAGTAATGTGTATTGAAATAAGAAATAAACGTTTATTGCAAGAACGAGTCAAAAATATTCTTTAATAGAAACACATATTAAAACAATTATTTCCAGTTCTAACGGTTCTAGTGTATTATTGTCAGTGTTAAGAGTACTTTTGACCTTGGACCCCAAACCCAAATATAACGGATGAAGATTAATTTCTGAGCATTTACCTTCATGGACAGAATGTATTTATAACCTTTCAGGCATTAAAACTATCATAGCATATCAACAAATAAAAAATGAAACGTCAACATTGGTTATATTTATTATGAGTGTAGGCAATCTTGACATTAGTCAACCCAACACAGCTACACGTAGTCAGAGTCAGAGTGTTACAGAGCATTATAATGAATCACAAAGTCTTACAGCCTATGAAATAGGACAGTGCGATACTTTTACTTGCAACCGTCGGCTGGAACCGAGCGTCTACATTAGTTATATGAGCCAGTTAAGTGATCGAAGAATGCTGATTCACTTACTGCAGAGAATGTAAGATTTATTTTGTTTCTCGATTTATTTTAATTGTTTTATATTTTCTAGAGACAATGGTCCTTTACCCAAGACTACTCAAACAATCAGACGTCATTGCTCCTTTTTTTGAGTTAGTATCTGCCAAATCAAAATATTTCCGCATTTTTAGAACGATTACATCTCTCATTTTACGTCAGATGATTAATCATATGCTCAGATAAGGAAGACGGAAATATTTTGTAAAATAAATATATTTGTAGCTCACTACTCCTTTACTTTTGCTTTTGCAAATCAATGAAGATTTAAAGCAAACAATTTGAGAATTTAAAAACATGTACGTGACATTAATATTCATCTTACAGACATACGACATCTTTGAGTATGCTTTTCCGTATCTGCCCTTAAATACAAGGAAGATAGGAGGAAGAAAAAATGATATCACCCTTCCCCGATCGGACGTGAAAAGGTATGGGGTCACCTGCCCAACTACGTGGGTTTTCTCCGGGTACTCCTGTTTCCTCCCACACAAAGACCTTCCGCGCGCTAACATACGGGCCAACAAGAGTGATTAATATAAGTTGAATAACTTGTTTCATAATTATTGTAAAATAAATAAAGTTTATATCACCCTTGTTTAGCGGAGATATTGTTCGTTTGATCAAGATATTTCCTGTTCCCGATGGGCTAAATTGGAAGGAGCGCCAAGGATTCACGAATATGTATGTCTCTCCAATTAAGGTTGATATATAGTTCATTATACCAAAATAGAGCAATTTACAGCAATACATGTTGTCAACGACTCACCTTAATACAATAAGCAATACATGATAATGCAGCAACACAGTCAACCATAACAGTTCCAGACGAGAAGGGCTACACTACCACTGAACTCACTCAGAACTCCTGAGCTATAACTTTAACTGGGCTGGTTGTTGTTCCCTGTAGAAGCCTCGAGGGGAACATAAAAACGGGAAATTCGAGCGAGAGAGGTAAAACACGAGGTTTATATACATATAAATGGAAATAAAATAAAATGAAATAAAGCTAATAAAAATGATGCTTCCGTCATCAGGTATAAGCCGAAAGTAATACTCATACTGATTGCGTTGTTGACATAAATTTTGGCAAGCAATCAAAGATACTATGTTAAGAGTAACACAAATAAAACAAAATTTATTAATGAGCGTCGTCATCTACAGAAAGAGTCAAGAGACCCTCCCATGTTTTTTTTTTATAGTAGTAATAGTCACTGGCAACATTTGTTCATACTTTAACTACCAAAGTAAACAGTTGCAGACTCCTTCAATACTTCACTAAAATATAGAGGTAAGTTTATACAAAATCAACAACTTGAAATAAACATTCTCTAAATCTAAACTCCTTTAGATGGTAATGGCTAATATCAGATAGAAAAGTCGTTTTATCAATAAAATGCTAAGATCAATTAAGTACATTTGTAAAAAAGTACGATGATGTGACATTTACTACACAACATCAGTGGTAGATTATTTATATATTACTGTTATTTCTATGGTGCAGTAAACCTTTTTATCGTCTAGACAATAGGACACTGACTGACCAGGCGTTAGTAGAGTCGGTTACCGCTCATCAGCATTTATGGTTAGTTTGACTGATCATATCGAGCAACGCTCACTGACCACAGTACATCTCTCTCTAATGATGCGTACATAAGTAATCTGGTAACAAAAAAAGGGATACCAATAACTATCTATATGTATCGATATGGACAACCTAATACTATATATAGCATCAGACACGATGTTGCACAGCGCAACGAAATGCAAACATGTTCAGGTTGTGTCTATGTCAAGTATATCACACTTTGTTCACTGTTATACAGTTGCAAGTCATAGTAAAAGGTCATAAACAGGACAAGAAAAACGTCATATTGTATTTTTGTCTTCCTAGATAATGCACTGTTTCTTCATGAAATATCTTTGATTGATGAATATTGATGTTACAATGAATCAAATTCTTTATTAAACAACATTTCTATTGTCTATTTACCGTTAACAAATACAGCCTCTTAGTATTCCACGAATCATAAATGTAAGTCCCTTATTTGAATTTAATCGTTGCGTTAATTTTGATATACCAAATAATCTAGATCAAAATAACATTCCCTTTTTTTAGACTGGTATTGTTCCCGTTTGTAAAAGTGTTTTTGAGGACACAATGAAACAGGCACTCCGAGAACCAGAATGTCATTGATAAACAAATGGAACCTCACTATCTCCTGATCATGTCTTATTTTTAGATTTCGATATTCTTATTACTGTTTTATGTGTATATGTTATTTTTTTTTTGAATTATTGCAGTTAATAAACGAAATATATAAACTGTGTTTCGCTGCAAGTGTAACCTCAATGTCAGGTAAACGCCCAAAATATGTTTAGTCATTTTTCAAAGTATGCTTGTAGCACGACACACACTCATGAATAATCAGTTTGGAAATATGTACATTTAGTTCGTAGATTGATTAGAAAGTAAAACTGTGATAACTCATTTAGTAGTGTTTATTGGATAATTCATGCATTAGAAACAACAACATACAACTCGACATTGAAAGTAGCAAAATAGTTATACGGTGGTGATCTGTAAAATTAGAATGCATTTTCATCTTTAACAGGAGCGCAAGTTTTTACAGTGTATTCAGTTACTTAAAATAGTTATCAAAACATTTATACAACAATGTATATCAAATCAAATGTTAACGGCTTTCCTTCACACGCTCTAGAATCAGTGCTAGGTATATGTTAACGAGATAAGGTAAAGATGATCGTTAAGTACACAGACACGCAGGTTGTTGCAACTTTAAAATCTGGTAATAGATTCAGTATGGCAAACATAATTACACTTCACCATACAGCTGTTTCGGCCTTCTATGACTCATCAGTAAAGTAAGGGGTCGAAAAAAGTTTAAAATCCAGTATGTCTAAACTACTGTCAAAATAGAGTTACCACAAATATGAAAAACATAGAATGTATATATACGTTTATGTGTATTTAAATACTGACAATTAGTGGTAATTCTCGAGGTTTGTATGACATAAAATATCATAAAGGTATTTTGATGCATGTTGACTTTGAAGACTTGTTTCATAGTGTATTCAAGTCGGTGACCGTAAAATCTGTATGGTCGTGTTTCTTGACTCCAACACAGACAACTTCATATCTGAATTATTCTGTTTCTTTAGTCCGACCCAGTTAAACAGTAGACCTATGAATACTGTGATTTCTCTAGTTCGACAAAGTTTTAAAGTAAATATATAAATAATTCTGTTTCTTTAGGCCGACCCAGTTAAACAGTAGACCTATGAATACTGTGATTTCTCTAGTTCGACGAAGTTATAAAGTAAATATAAAAATAATTCTGTTTCTTTAGGCCGACCCAGTTAAACAGTAGAACAATGAATACTGTGATTTCTCTAGTTCGACAAAGTTATAAAGTAAATATATAAATAATTCTGTTTCTTTAGTCCGCCACATTTAAACATTAAATATCTAGATAATTATCTTTTATTTAGTCATGTTATATGTATGTATAGATGCATTACAAATGATTAATCAATTAACATTCCTGTAGGTCTAAATATATTTTGACAATGTTTTAAAAATGCCATTGTTTACAGTAATACAGACACCGAAATATAAATGATTCCCTTATGTCTCTTTTTGCAGGCAATGTTTCCACTATATAGAAATCATCTTTGACAATCAAAATAGAACGACAATAACAGAATGCACCATTTTCACAGCACCCTATATGACTTTTGTAATTGCCTAAAGGTTACACTAATACGTTTAGCATTACTATATAAATATATCTGTATGCATTGCGCTGTACAATTAAAGTACAAGTCTGCCTATCGCTCACCTTATTTGGACATGTATTTCAAGCCCAGAAACTCAATTTTTATAACTATAGACGAAAGACTATATATCAATGTTAAACTGCGTTGTGAAGAGGTATGTAGTTGATGTCCACCTGGATGTTATTTTCAAATGATGATTTACAGCCACCTTTGTCATACTGACTATGTGGTCAGACTAGGTTACCACTGACCAGTATATGTGACAAGTGGTCATTAGATGATGCTGTTATGACCGGATTTTATGGCGCCATGACAGCACTAACACGATGTCATTGGTTGTTGTAAACGGTAATGTCCCCTATTCCCGGCGAGGCGTGCCAAATGTTTCATCTTACAAGTAGGATGTCTTAGTTTTATCACGCGAACCATATAATGTTTCTGATTTCTAGGAATGGTTAATTTATGTATGTGTAGAATGTTTATTTTATTTCCTTTTCAATTGCTAGACATATATCATAAAATATGTTTTGTTAAATTGTGCGACGTACTAAGCAGTCTTTGAAAAAAAAATTGAAAAGGTGCACAGCGATTTAGAAATAAGAACATTTGTTTCTGGAAAAAGAGTATTTAAATGTTCTGTGAAGCTTTCAATGCTTGTGTTAATGTGCTGTATTTGCTGTTCCTCCTTTAGCGTTACGTTAAGCATGTGCTCTTGCCGTGACGATAGTTTACACATAAACATCTATAATGTTTAGACAGTCTTGACGGTAAAAAAATAGGTATTCATTATTTATGACTTATATTTGTCCAGACATAAATGTTGGAATTTGCATCCATCTGTAAAATTGCTTTGGTCATATTATTGTTTGGTTACTTTTTTTGTCGGGACTCATGGTGGTCAGTTTCCTCAAGGTGTCGTTTGTTTTTATTTAAGGAGATAAGAATAGCCATTGTTTCAAGTTGACAGAAGGCCAATGTGATTATGGATGAAATTCTCAAGTCATAAATCACAGAAATAAACGATAAATGTACCATAGTTCTTTAGCATACTGTAAAAAGTGTAGTTAGGATCTGTAATTGTATCAACTCGACGACTAAAGTATGACTGGAACTTCACGACAATGGCTAACGACTGAAGATTTAAAGCACCGGACATATTGAATTTAGCCTGTAAACAGGAGGATCATACAGCATATCGAGCAACATGATACGTCAACATTATACAACACAAGAACATCATTTATCAATTAAAATTGCGAACGCATACAGACATGTATAACACCAAGATATACATTTGTAAACATTTTTACATTTGCTTCGGTATGATGTAATCGAACGTTTATTAGCGTACCTATATTTCTGAACTAGAGCGACAAGTTTACACGCAGCCCGAGTCACCTCAACGTTTCTGATAACAAGCAGGAATACAGTGTTTGTAATTTTGAACATTGTATTTAACTTATAGATTCCAAATTTGCTTGAAATGCGTGTAAACATGATTACCACTAAAAAGTACCTCTATGTAAATACCCTAGTTTCCTTTGCTATCTTGCATAGTCACTATCGCTATACCGGGATGAAAATTTAAAAAACGCCGTTCAATCCAAATATTTACATTTTTACTTTAGAACAATTGTTTAATTTTATTCATTTGATCTTAAAAAAATCGTTTATTTATTGCGTTTTGTAAATGCATCTCCCTTTTAACGACATTGGCGGAACAGTGCTGTTTAAATAAAATTGGCGCCAATAACTAACCTTAGTCATTTGAGCGTTTGAGCAATTGACGCAGGGGCATTCTCCATGTTATCCGAAGCGAAGCGACAAGACTCTCATTGAACAAGGTTAATATATGACTTCATAAGTAAACCACGTGTTACGTCACGAGAGATTTTGCTCTCATACTCAAATGAAATATACATTTCTGCTTGTAATGTTCATTAAGTGGGTTGCAGAGCAAATGCAAATATAGATAGATGGTAGCACTACAACAAAGTGATGTTGGGTTCTCGCTCATAATATAAAAAGAAAATACCAATTACGTCATATCATATCTTTCTAGTTACATGTAGACTATTTTTTAAAGATTTTCTTTAAAACGTGATTCCAAACTCCTTTCACAGAAATGCCCCGGGTTGAATGATGTTAACAAAAGATTTTAATACAAATCGCACCGTAGCGTCCACGACACATTTTAGCCCATGACTCTTCGAGTATAAATAATAAAGACCTACATTTTATATGTTAGCTACATATCGTTCCAGTTTTCATACAAGCAAAGAAGACGAGTAAGTCCATTTTTTGTAAATTTCAACCTCAAATAATTCTCTGTCAATTGTAATAGGCGACTCGTTTGTACTGTCAACGAAACCTTCAGTTGTAAGACAATCAATGTCAATCAGCAGAAATGGACAGTTTAATAACGTTAAATGCCAGGTAGTCCTGGTATGTGGTCATAGTTAAAATACATGCTATTTATGTTTTATATAAAAAAAAATCTAACCACAGCAAAAAGACAATATTGTCGGAGTAACTCTGGTAACAGGTATATAAGTACAATTATGTTCAATTACGCCAACGCTTCGAGGAGATATTGGTTAATAAGATAGCAAAAAGTATTACACAAATAATAAATCGAAAATTTCGTACACAAATAACGCATATATATTTGTCAATGCTGCGATGAAAATTTATCTAGAAGGTTTTTAATTATGTACACTGCAACAACGGAGAAAAAAACAAAATATTCTATTGTTTAGCTTTTATATGAACGGACAGCCAATTTATACTTCTAAATATCATTCCAATAGCCATCACCATGATATGTCATCATCATCAACAAGATAACAACTTATTTACAATAATATGTTGATAAGCCAGACAGATGTCAGTATTTTAAATTTTAACCAGCGTGACACGCAGTGGATTCAATGTTATAAACTTACCTAGAATGAACCAAATACATGTAGTAACGTCGCCGACATTGTTGATGAAGACACACAGACTTCAGTCAAACGTTGATAAATATGTATAATTCCTCTCTCTTGTATTATGTTGATGATGTCATTTTAGTATGGCACCGTGTATGCTATTGGTTGGATATCGAAAGATTAATCAACGATCCGTCTCCACCAGAACGGTCATCCTTTGTGCAAAAACCGGCTGGTCTTCCAACACGTCATTGGAGTTTTTTTCAAAATATGTTCTAAACACAATCTTCGTGCAATTCTTCAAATGAGTTACAGCGTCTTTTCATTCCACTTCGTCACCCCATGTGGACAAATCTGAAAGCAAACATTATACAACAGAAAGTGAAAGATCGCAAAATACTTAAGGTGGCTCGACACATCGTCATCAGCGTCCATTTTCGTGACGTACTTCCGGAAAAAGTACAGCTGGGACTCTATTATCTTGATCGAAATGTACATGTACACCGTGTCGTCATTTCCGTATTGCGTATCGAGCATTCAATATCGTAGTGCAAATTATAGTAACACCTGGGCCGTTTTCGTGTAAACGGTCAAACCGATCGGACCACTGTTGTTCGTTTATTAAATAAGGTCGGACCTAGTAATCTGATGCTGCTTTCAGGCGAGCCTTGAGAAAGCCTTGCAAGGCCTGCATACACATTTGCAGGTCCGCCAGGATTTATACCCTAAATTGTTACATTTATAAACGGTCAAAACCGGTTGCTCCGCATAAACGAACAGGCCCCTGGTAAACAATAGTACACGTGCGTGCCGATGATATGTCAACACCCGATATCGAGATTTTACCGGGAAATGTATAATCACACGTACTTCAGGAATAAAGCTTTCCAATTCATAGACATAAACAGACTCACGGGAAGACAGTGACATGAGACCAGACGACCTCAAGAAGGTCATATAGGAAACACATGGAATGCGGACGTACCAACCTCACATGTGCATATCACGTGTTTACACGAGTTCATAAGCTCGAGGTCGTTACGATTTTCGCTGTTGAGGGAGTTTCGCTCTGTCGATTAAATCGTGTTTACAAATGTAGTCTACTTACTCTGTGAAAATAATGTTTTGTAAAATATCAAGATACCTATGAAATGCATGTGTGAGTGCACGTGAGAACGGCATACCATGCGATAGCCTCTGGTCACATATGTACCTGACATGTAATTATAAATATACCGTGAGTTAGCGGACTGTGGAATGATGTCCAAAGTGTACATGACTGAGGGTAATTTGGTTCCATTAAAGAACAATAAATTGATAATTTTGATATCATATTTTTGATTTATTTCCATCATTTTTGTTATATGTAAACAGAGACAACTGTCATTGTGTAAATGTCACCCCTCTGCAAAAAGTTCCGATTTTTTTCAAGGAAGATAACTCTTACCCGGATCGAAGTGATTGTAAAATGTAAAATAAAATAATTATAAAGCCATTGTGTATATTTTGTTCAATTTCCCATTCTGTATGTATAGATCTTTGTGTCCTGTTTGCTTTTAGCTTGTAGATACTCACTTTTATCCGTACAAATTCAATAAAAAACACTTTGTGTAACATGTGTTACATATTTTGCGATAAATAAAATATTTGTAGGGTTAATTAGAAATGCTTCTTTTCATTTTATCATTGTTGTTATTGTTCTGAACAATGCCACACACAAAATAAAACCGGAAAATATTTTATTTGACGAATATTCATTTTTTTGGTATTTTTTCCAAAAAAGTCCCGAAACTATCGGAATGTTTAGATTTTCATAAAATTAACTCGACATAGTTGCATAACCATTATATGAAAGTTTCAACGAATTTGGCTGGTTAATTGCGAAAGTGTGGAGCCACCTTAAGGAAAGACATAATGAATGACCATATATAAGAGGCTAACTAACAAAAATTCTGGAAGGATACATGTAAGCGTGTCTTGTATCATATATCACATATGTCGTGTTGTTTTATGAAGGTCACGTCATCACTCAGCTGGATTATGATGATAAAAAAGTAGGATCCTCTCGTAGAATATACTGCTTAACAGAACAGACGCTGCAGTATAGAACCGATTCCTCTGTGAAAGTTAAACATTAAACATTAAGAGTGTGCAAACATGCTGCTCTAGAGTTGGCAAAATATACTATAGTTCTTGACCAAAACAATAGGATCCAGGTTCTCTAATAGAGATGAAATGCTACAGCATGTCATTCTTAGATACATATTAATCGGTTTCGATCATCAATTGTTAAAAGATTACAGCTTACTTTCGTTATGCCACTATCTCACAATGCTGCAGGTGTTATAATGGTTAAATCTGTGTGTTTAACATATAATCCAGCTTGTCAAAACAACGTTGTTACCTAAAACAATTAGACGAACGGTTAAAACAAATGTGCACATATTTAATGAAAACAAAATTTATTATCTAAACTGCGATGGAAGGTAAAAGTAATGTCGGAGATGATGTATGACCCATGATGCCCCATACAAAAGGACGGTCCCAGGCAGTTTGCACTAGACTACCTCCCGCCGCACTAGCTGACTAGACGTTTGGAGTGGCCAGAGCGTTATTTCAGAGTCTGTTCCTCGTAATATTAAAATGAAAGAGATAACAGTTTTGCTGTTTGTGTTGGGTAAGTTACAATGTGATTATTAAATTTTATATTACATGGAACTTAAAGGTTTGCAAATGTTTTAAAGGAACGCTATTTTTTAAATTTTCATATTGCTTGGAATGTTTTGAAAACCACTGTCAAAATAGTATACGTTAAATATTGTTGACTTAGTTCAAACTATTCAACTGACGAGGTTCTTCATAGTTTTAAAATATGTTTTATTACAAGAAAATATTATTTACAGCAAAGGAAACTTGCAAGATTGCAAACAGTTGCTTTTTGTAAGGTTTTATAGTTTGTGTACGTTAAAAATGGTCTCTAACATGAAGAACCATTTTTGGAGGATCATGTGTAAAAATATCTTGTATGATTGTATGGAATGGTTTTTTCTTTGAACACCTTAATATTGAACAGTTATACACATTTTCAGTGTTAAATTGAAAAGAGTGATCGCAGAAATCGCCTGAAGTAAAATAATTGAATTTTGTTTCCATATTTAAACATTTGTTACTTTTCTATGTCCTTCTTGCAACAACTGTTACTAAATAATTTCCTTCGTTTTACAATTGTAACTTGACCATTTTTATAGATTAACAATTGTGATCCGCCGTAATGTCCAGAGCGTTCGACAGCGGGTTCGACTCCTGGAGTCGCTGGAAACTTTTTTCGGAGATCTGAGAACGGTCTTAAGAAAGTGATTGCATACATTATTGTATATTGAGAGGCACGCTGGCAAATTTAGTGCGTTGTGTTGATATGAATGAAAATGTTCATGACTTTGGACTTTAAAATGTTTCGTTATACGTGAAAAAGGGTCTGGACAGTGTCCAATCGAAATTTTCACTCGTTATGGTGTGTTATCGGTCTCTTCTGGGACGGCCTGGACCTCCATCTTATAAATCCCGGATGTTTGCTTAGAAGTGTGATATTCCTGTACAGAATGCATTATTACTGATTCCTGCTATTTACAAAGGTCCTTAGTCTTTATCTGATATATCATGTGTAAATATAAAATAAAGACTGTAACTCATGCGTGAAAGGCCATGGTTGAGGCACAAATGAAGTACTGACTTAACGAATCTTTCCTAATACAATCACATGCATGTTGTTTTTGGTACAGCATCTTAATTATACTTTGACGCAGATTATGAGTCCTTCTAATAATACATAAGTTAAAAAAGTGTTTACATACGTGTTTGCCCATTGTTTTTAACCATCTCTGGTAAAAAAATAGTACGGAAAAGGAAGTCATGATGCAGCAAAATATGTTGTGATTATCACCGCTATTACATGACTATGTCCCGTACCGACCGTAACATTTCATGCAACAAAGATGAATTAACAACCAAGTGTTGCCACGCATATAATACGCCAGATTTGGAAGCTTTTTTCATTTGTTAAAAAAACGTTACAAACAATGTTTTAATTGATATTAATAGAATTGGGAGCACAAAAGGGTATAAGGTGACAGTATCAAAAATGGATCTCCAAAACATCATTTTATCTAGTCATTGAAACTTCAGAGGATGAATTATATTCGTTGTATCAAGAAGAATATCGACGTGTATTCTTACTAACTGACGTCACCAATTAGTATTTCCAGTTTTTTCAAATGTCAGCATTTACAGCATTGTGTTAGCAGTTTAGCATGAATTGATTAACTTTTTGGAACTCGTGTAAATTCAAGTATTTCAATTGACTGATTTCATTCCAACAATCCGAAACAGAATGCATTGTCCTCGCACGCGCCATTTTTATAAATAGCGTCAACAAAAACCTTGATTCTGAGTATAAAATACGTCCTCTGATGTTATTTTAATTAGCTTAGAAATAAATCATATTTAAAAACAAGGATGCTTCGCTATGTATTCCAGGGATACATCACTGTTATATTTAAATTGTTGACACATTTGCTGTTTAAAACATTTTTTGCGATGCGATAATTATTTTGTATTGCATCCGAATATTGACTAAGCTCTGTGTAAAGTAATTTACATAACTTTGTGTGGTGCATCCACACGTACGACCATGTATGATGTAGTGCAATGTTTAAAACTAGCAAAAACATGGCAACATTTCACTGACTCGTAAAATTCGGAGAGAAAATAGAAGTAAATTGAAAATTAGTACTTTCATGTGAGTAAATTCTGAAGTTTTAAATCGTAAGCACGTTTTTATTCTATTGTCAGTTGAAACTGTAAAACCTTTGACCCTCTAAAAATAACAAACTATACAATATATGGAAAGGGCATGGCATGACAAATCATTAAAAGTTAAAAATACACTACATGTACCGCAAAGAAAAGATTGATATAGATATGTGACACTTTCGTCGTTCTGTTTTTGCTAATCCGTCATAAATCCACAAATAAAACTGCCGGGTTAACTGCCGAACAATTTGGGAGGAAGTAACAAACCATTAGAACCGCCCTATGTCGTCCTTGTTTGGCATTTGTGATCCCATTAGTCATTTGTATCTTACAAACAAAATTATCGTCGTTCTCTTAAGTGATGACCATCATTCATCGTCGCCGCTTCGGACAATACACACGAGATTACAACGTTTGTTTTGTAGCTACACTATAACCATTAAGATGTCGAGGTGGTACGGAGTCGGTCATCATCATAGCAAACACGACAGTGTTGTCAAGGTGTATCCGCTAAATAGACATGTATACCTACTAATTAAATGTTGGTTTGATTACCTGTTCTTCGTTGAAATTAAATGGTACTGATGAAATGAACAATTTAGCAAATCGGCATCAATTTAATATAGACAGATATAGTCTGTACTAGTAGTAATAACCTTATTAATAACTGTTATGTTGGAGAAAGCTTCCTTGACCAACCGGTTAGATACCATTGTCCAATCTACTGTTCTTTTAATATTTCAAAGCCAGTGCAGCAGGTGTTTAAGCGAAACGTTTGGCTTTTAGACCTAGGAAATTACGATTTATTTAGGGAAAAACTCAGCTCAGTTAACTGGAATTTATTGAGTGATTTTGATGATATTAATGATGCTGTCAAAAAGTTCTTAGATATTTTACTTACTATTGCTAAATCTTGTATTCCGAATAAAAAAATAACCATCAGATCTAATGAACCCCCTTGGCTATCAAACGAAATAAGGAGATTAATTCGTAAACGTAAGCGCGCTCATAAAAAAGCCAAGCGTACCCTTACTGAAGCTCACTGGGCAAAGTTTCGTCGACTTCGTAACAAATGTGTTAACACAATCAAGCACGCCAAATTAACATATTTTTCTAATTTATGTAGCGAACTTCGCAAACCTTCCAACATTAGTGCTAAACAATGGTGGAAAACTGTAAAGCAACTATTACCTAACTCTGGTAAATTTTGTATACCACCATTGCTTCTTAACAATAGCACTGTCTCAGATGACTTTGAGAAAGCTTGCTTATTTAATGACTTCTTTTGTGCCCAGTCTACAGTTGATGATTCCAATGTAAATCTCCCTAACATTAACGACGAATGTAATAATTCCTTATCTGATATTAACATCACAGCTAATGATGTCAGAGATGCTATTCTTACCACTGACTGTTCTAAGGCCATTGGTCCTGACCTGGTAAATCCTCGTCTTCTTAAAGAATCAGTAAATATCATATGTGTCCCCTTAAGAAATCTCTTTAACAGGTCAATTAGATCTGGTTTATTCCCATCTGAATGGAAGCTTGCTAACGTCACCCCTGTGCATAAAAAAGATAACAAGTCTATATTAACGAATTACAGACCTATATCACTGCTATCGATCGTTGGTAAATTAATGGAAAAATGTGTCTTCAAATATGTCTACAATTTCTTGCACACTCACTCCCTCCTATCCCCCCATCAATCTGGGTTTAGGCACGGTGACTCACCATCAAATCAACTTCTTGCGATCATTCATGATATATATTTAGCCTTAGACAATGGTAAGGAAATACGTATGGTCTTCTGTGATATTAGCAAAGCTTTCGATCGAGTTTGGCATAAAGGCCT
>NW_018408310.1:957068-963233 GCF_002113885.1 Mizuhopecten yessoensis
TTTTTTCCATTATTTTACTGAAGCATGATGTAATTGAAATTGGTCGGTAATTTAACACATCATTAGATGAGCCATTTCCTTTATAAATAGCATTAACATTTGTTTGTTTCCAACTAAAAGGTATTATACCAGACTCTAGTGTCTTATTGAATAATAACATAAGAGGTAATTTAAGAGAAGCATGAAGCTTTTTACAATTTTAGGAATAACACCATCAGAGCCTGGGGGTTTATTAGTGTTGAGTATATTAATTTGATTGGAAACATCTTGTTCAGTGATATGAATGTTTGATAGTGAATAGGGGGCATTGGGTTGTGCTGTTTGGGGTAATTCAAGGCCAGGTGTTGATGAAATATTAGTGAAGTGATTGTTAAGAAGCTCTGCTTTGTCAGTTGGATGATGGATTATTTGGCCGTCGGATTCAGGTGGTGGAATAGAAGATGACTTGTTAGAAAAATTGGTAATAGATTTAGCTATCTTCCACCATTTGTCTGGAGTAACCACATTATCATTTAGTGACTTTTCAAGATTTTTTATAAAGTTTTGCTTTTGCCTCACGGATAAGGTCAATAGTTTCATTTCGTAGGATTCTAAATTGTTCCCAATAATGGGGATTAATTGTTAGTTTAGCTTTTCGGTGAATTCTATTTCGCTGTCTCATTTTCAATCTAATTGTATTATTCATCCATGGTTTATCATTTGGGCGCACGGTTATTACTTTTGTAGGAATGAATCTATTGACCTGCTCCGTGATTGCATTGACTATAGTGCTATTAAAAGTATTAGAATCCTGATTTGAAGACAAATTCAACCAATCAATATCAAATAAGACATTGTTCATTCTATCAAAGTCTGCTTCTTCATATTTTAAAATAGTTTTTTTTTATAGCTTACTTTTTTAAATACAGAATAAGAAATTGAAGCATGTACTGAGGAGTGATCACTGCAAAATGGTGGAGATACATGAGTATTTTTCACTTTTTCACTTTGATGATTAAGTTATTTCGATCCTTCAAATATTTAGCAAGAGTTGTGGCATAATCCATAATACCTATACAAAACTTCGCCTCAACATTTAATGATAATAAAAAAAGATTGGGAAATCAACAGAACGAAAGAAAAAAACGAACGAAGTGCCGAAAAGTGACAATACTTTGATATTGATCAATGTTCTTTATTCCATAGGCCTTAACGGTACATAAGTTGCAAATACAACATAAATATGTACAATATATATAAACAAACGGAGAGCGAGTCATAACGGCGTGTTTACATGCTTAAATAAAACAGTATCACGATTAAACCTTTAATTTGTTATTTTCTTTTTCTTAAATGCCAAGTGGACAAATTTTCCCGTTTTATCTAGTTCCTTAACATTGTTTTCACTTAATAGCTGAACAATCTGGAATACACCAGGTTTTCGATGATATTTCAAATTTTGTACTTTTCAATTTCAACCAATACTTCAAAACTTCATTTTTCTTTTAATATATAAAGGAAACCATCAGAAAAAATAATTTCCTGTATATATTTCTTGAATCCGAGTAGCTTCTTACGAAAATTTATGTGGACTTTCCCCACATATGGAGCTTTATGATGACCCCATATTTCACTTGGATATGCTTAAACGCTGTGTACATATGTATGAAATACGGAGCATTGTGTCTTAATATTAAAACAATGACTTTTTAATTTACTATTCATTGGAAAAAATACTTTTCTACCTTGGTTAGCAACATGTTTTGTGTTTTATTAAATTTACCGTTATGTGAATAACCTTCCAATGTAGTTAAATTCATCAACCACTCGTATATCTACATTGTTATATAGTCATTTTTCTTCAGTTCGCTGTCAATCATCATTTCGAAAAATCATTATTCCTGTTTTATTCAGATTTCGTTTTACCTTCCAATCAATATTGTATAATTACAAAGCATCACACATACTTTGAAGAGACTGCGGTGACTCTGCAATAAAAAATGTACCATGTGCATGCATTATTAAAAAACATGTCACCTATTCTATACAAGATCGCTGACAAAATGTCTCCTTCAAATTATTTGATCGTGTTTTGGTAGTATTCTGACAAAAATCCATCATATTTAATACAAGATTTCATATAATATATGACAATCCGGAACTTACTAGCTACATACATTGGCCACCCACTTTGTTCTTTTGTTCATAATTGACAACCTGAATGTCCTTTTAGAGTTCTTGTCACGTTTCAAAATACCGGTATGACTACTGTTTACTAGCATATTTTGGCAAACTATTTACAATTCAAGCTGTTTCAAACTGAACGTTTTTGAAAAGATACTCCAAAGAAAGCAAGCATATCCCATTGTACAGTAGGGAGTATGAAAACACAACTTTACTTTTTTGCCGGGCACATCTCAATGCAGACTAATATATATATTCTTCTTGACAAATCACTTAGCATAACCAATAAGTATAACATACGAATACCTGTGCATTTGCAAAACGGTGTTATCATACATAGTTTCACATCATGCGTTGAAATAAAAAATACATTATACAGCCATTTTGTTAGGACGTAATGTAAATAACCATTGTTAATCCCGTAGTGAATGCATTACTCATTGATAAACATTGCATTTATATAGATAAATTTATAAGATACGTTCTACGCACCTCTTCTCTTGCAGGATCCTTATTTATTGTACAAAGCCAGTATGCACCGCCTAGTAGAAGCGGTCCGCATCCACCCCATAGGGGAAGGAGACCTCCACCGCCGACAAATATGAGACCTCCACGAACCCCGGGACCGCCTAATAGACCTCCTATGAGTAGACGTATGCTGCCCCCACCACCAGGCAGGCCAATGCGACCACAAAGAAACAGGGCGATGCCACCTCCGCCACCAAGGACATGGAGAAGACCTCCCCCTCCTCCCTCTCGTTTCGCGGCGCCACCCCCGCCTCCCGTTAGGAGCTGTATCTGGAGTCCTGTATGCGGGTCTGACAGAAACAGTTATGACAGCACGTGTCAAATGCCACCGTAAGTTTTCAATATTTAATACTTTTTTGCAAGTGAGATATATAATTAGTTCAAGTTTATAAACTGTATCTTTTAAACTGTGAATAAAGAAAGTGATATTTGTAAAAGTGTGAAAACATCACGTTTAGCATTAACCAATTGCAATCAGAACGATTATTTGCATTAATTTCATTTAAAGCAGGAGATTCTCAGTTCAGTTACATATAAGGCGACATAAGAGTGAGTGTTTATGTTGGTACATCCACAGAGATGAACATTTACGTACATAGTTAATATCATTTCAATAAAAAATTCTACCAGTTAATATCAAAAACAAATAATACTGCGGTGCGTAGCTATTCAAAATGGCGAGCAGCCTATAGAGTGACGTCATTAGTACCAATATTTTCATTCTCGCCTAGCACCCGTAAACAATGATCGGAATTCTACCATACTGGTGAAATGTCTCCTCCAATTGTATATCATGAATCACGGTTCTGTAAAATTAGTTATAATGATATTAGTATCGCCAACATTAGCAAACAAATACCTTTATTACCTCTGGATAGCAAAGTTTTCCTCAAAGGACACGCTACAAGTGTTACTGTTTTAGACTTCTTATTATCATATTTGATTTCCCGTTTTCAAGATAACCTAAAAATAAACCAATAATATCGCTTGGAAAATAATATTAAATTAAATGTCTAAAATCAAAATACAACGAATATGGAGTATTTAGCTGAAGAATATTGTACATTGAAGCGTCTGTTTTCGTTCAAATGCAGCTTTTCTAAACTATAATCCTTGTGATATTTTCAAAAGTAACCAACTGGACAGAAATTTGCATTTTTATTAGGAAATGAATAAAATAACTTAATTTTGATACTTTCCATGATACATCGCTTCAATCAATATATAAAAATCATACTACTGTCGTGGATTGTAGCGATGTTTTCAAAATCCAAGTCAAAACCAAATCGATTTTCGCACCAAATATGAAAATTATCCAAAACGCCAGAAATGTCAAATCGTTTATCACGTGGTCGATCTCTACGGTGTAAGACTTATGGTGTGTCCATCCATCACAGGTGACCCCCATTTGTTTATTTTTATATATAGGGTCATACATGTGGGCGGACACAAATACCATCGGGCAGGCAGGGTTAGATTCAAGGTCAAATGGCATACCGACCTCACATAAGTTTTGTTCACCTCTAGGCCGTCCTAAGGTGAAAGTTTTATGACAACATTTTGCATTCTTCAAGGACAGCTTTCCTCTCATTTTTCACGCCTCTTAACAGAAGTAGTGGAAACACTTTATTGAATCAGTGCTATGACATTACGCTAACTGTCTAAGTTTTGCCTGAGGACAGCCCTCTAGAGCTTCGAAAGATTGGCAGCATATAATTCATTTTCCTTTGACGGACTGTCTATGCTGATGAAGCTTGTCCTCATTCTTCTATGATTTTCTTCTTTTAGACCAGTATGATCGATAGCATACCGTACTTTCGCTAATTTTATCGTCAGTTTTATCGCCAATGACTTTTCAGACTTTTGAAGGATATCCAAATGGCCGTCAGAACTGTTTCAGTGATATATTATCAATAGTTGTTGCTGATGATGATAATGTCCTAATATAGAATTAAGGCTTTGAAGATGATAGATCTAGACTGTATACTTACCTTCCTAAACACAGTCATATTGTATTAGACTAGCCGACAACTGGTGTTGTTACTCTGTCATGGGCAGGTGTGAACGCTCAGTGACACTGTGATGTACGACATGTCTATATACCTGTAGCTGTCTCATCTCACATCGGGACGATGTCTGTCAAAAACTCATAAACGTGGTCGGCATCAGTCTTACGATTAGAATGAATCTGCCAAAACAATGCTAGAAATTAAAGCATGTTAATTGGACTTAATTATTCAATGTACTATTAGGTGAGACTCTTGGTAAAAATCGGTAAAAAAATATTAGTTGAAATATCTGTTTACAGATGGTTATTTGTTACTGTGCTAAATTGTTTGAATCTTGGAAGTAAATTTACACTTTGTTACAGTGTTAAGTTGTTCACTATAGTGCTTATAAGAAGGTGTGCGCTGTGTTACTGGGCGAAGTTGTGGAAAACATTGCTTACAAATAGACGTACGTATGTTAATGGTCTAAGTTGTTGAAGTGCTTATAAGTAGATGTGCACTTCAAAATTAATCAAACTGTAACATGACGCACAACCTGCTTTTACGACGAAATTGAAGTAAAAAATGCATATATCATATATGCACAAAATAGGGATTCTGTAACAAGGTTAGTCACAGCACTTTCGTTTACAAGTGTTCCCCTTAGTTTTAAACAAATAGTTGCCTTGCAATAGTTTGATAGTTTGGAACCATTGAAATAATTAATCGTCAGCCTCTGATTCTTCCACAAGAAAATCAAATGATGCCGAATGGATATGTGATACCGAGTCCGAAACCCTTGATTTTCGAAAATGTGTATTTATTTATCTGAAATTGGTCAACATGACGTTCTGAAAATCTCAAGGAAAGGTTTTATTTTAGTTGATATATTTGTCTACAATAAATCTGAAACCTGTGTGTTACAATTTTGTACCATATTATTTTCATTAAGATATTCATGTCAAAAAGTCTATTAAGATCGAGCTGTTCCGTGTTTCCCAAACCTAAAAACGCTGTCGATATCGTGGGCATTCAACTTAGAAGGCAAGATTCTAATTCATATATAGTTACAACAAATAAACACGTATTGTACAAGCCAACAATCCCTTTACGTTTCCTCTGTCATTTGATTTCAGGATGGTACATCCCTTTACATTTCCCTGACATTTGATTTCAGGATTGTACATCCCTTTACGTTTCCTCTGTCATTTGATTTCAGGATTGTACATCCCTTTACATTCCCCTGTCATTTGATTTCAGGATGGTACATCCCTTTACGTTTCCTCTGTCATTTGATTTCAGGATTGTACATCCCTTTACATTTCCCTGACATTTGATTTCAGGATTGTACATCCCTTTACGTTTCCTCTGTCATTTGATTTCAGGATTGTACATCCCTTTACATTCCCCTGTCATTTGATTTCAGGATGGTACATCCCTTTACGTTTCCTCTGTCATTTGATTTCAGGATTGTACATCCCTTTAC
>NW_018408310.1:965087-976584 GCF_002113885.1 Mizuhopecten yessoensis
CTGTCATTTGATTTCAGGATGGTACATCCCTTTACATTTCCCTGTCATTTGATGTCAGGATGGTACCTCCCTTTACATTTCCTCTGTCATTTGATTTCAGGATGGTACATCCCTTTACATTTCCCTGTCATTTGATGTCAGGATGGTACATCCCTTTACATTTCCTCTGTCATTTGATTTCAGGACGGTACCTCCCTTTACATTCCCCTGTCATTTGATTTCAGGATGGTACATCCCTTTACATTCCCCTGTCATTTGATTTCAGGATGGTACATCCCTTTACATTTCCCTGTCATTTGATTTCAGGATGGTACAACCCTTTACATTTCCTCTGTCATTTGATTTCAGGATGGTAACGAAGGCTTGTGCGGGTTACTGCCCTTGTTTCGCCGCGCCCAACCCACCCTCACCCCCACCTCCATGTGGATGTGGCCCTACGTATGCGCCCGTATGTGGTACGGACGAACACACATACGATAATTACTGTAAACTCAGATGTGCGTGAGTAGACTCAAACATTCATAACACTGACCGAAAAATTCGTCAGTTCTGCCAACCATTGTAGGCTTTTAAAATGCATGAACCCATTGAAAACAGACTCCTGACACATTAAAATCGGTACCATGTAGTTTTCGATTTGTAGTATATACGTACCGCTATATTGATGTTTTTGTCAATAATATAGGATATTTTGCATTATGATTTTTAAATGGCATTTTAATGCTATATTTCGGTCTTTTTTTGGCACATTATAAAATAATGGCATAGGGGTAATGATATCGTCTTATTGAGCTTAGGTGATCAACTGTTTTTCAATTATTCAATGAAATGTGTTAAATTGGTGCTTATTTTTTCGATTTTTCATAATACAAAATGATTTTAAATACATTGAAATTTAAGGTACATGTATACAAGTAAGGGTGATACGTTGTAAAATAGAATGTAAAAATTGCTTGCAATATCTACCGTTAGTATCTAACGTTAAAACTTCATACTATGGTTGTTTCTCATAGTTCAATATTGATCACTCTAATCGTTAGTTGTTTATTGCTTTCGTGAAGCATTTAATTAATTATTTATAACAATTATGGTCCAGCTCAATATGATGGTTGATTTGAACTTAGGAATGTCTTCATATTTCTCGGTAAGATAAGTTATTTGATTCGCATTACAGTGTTTGTTTATCATGATCTGTTTGATTATAGGAACCAATTTGAGAAGTGCCGCGGACCGTGCCCCTGCCCCACACCCCCACCCACTACTCGTGCCCCCATGACCACACCTCCACCCAAAACGCCCGCTCCATGTACATGCGAAAACCAGCCGTATAGCCCCGTTTGTGGCAAGGACAGCAAAGTATACTACAACGACTGCGAAAGGCATTGCGCGTGAGTATTGGGCAAGGTTGAATTAACCTTAGGACCATATTAGACAATAAGTATAAATCCGATAATTTGACACTACAAGTACGAGATATGAAATCATGATGAATTTAGACTTATGCGTTCTTACATATAAATACTGCTGTTAGCAGTCTAAGATACATTATAGTCTCTTTAAGCGTTTAACTGCTTTCGTGTGTGCTTCGTGTCATTTTCCTGTTACGAGGTAGCATTCAGATGACCATGATTGACATTTGGAAGCAGTTGAATGGTTATAAATATATTTTGATTAGCAATCATGTTTATGGAGTTGGTGCCATCACTTGGGCAGTCTGTTTCTCAATCTGATTAAAATCATATCCTACGTTCTCTATGTATCACCCTAACGTGATACGTAGAGAACGTAGGATATGATTTTAATCAGATTGTCTGTTTCTCCCGTTGTTTTATTTAGTTAAAATGTCCTCCAAACGTAAAACCTAAACAGATTTATTGCAACTTGTAATCGTAATCTATCTATGCGTTGCGTCTAAATTATATAAATGTTAAAATAAAAATGGGTTTTTGACATAAACACACACACACGCACACCCACATACACAAAGCACATGGAGGCACGTCCTTGACCTCAGCTGTTAATAGGACGTTAAACAAAATAAAACCTAAAAATCTTGACACCATTGATTTTATTATTTCACCAGAAATGTAGAGCTGAACTGTGCCGGAATGTGTCCTTGTGATCGTGAGAAAGTGGAGGTTGAGACTAGTCAGAGAAGGGTCACGACGCCCCCCACCACACTACCGCCACCTACACAGGACCCATTCTTCTCCCTTTTCATGCCCTTTCAGCCCTTCCCGCCCGCCCCTCCCGCTCCGCCCGTGGCGGAGTCGAATTCGTGCTCGCACTGCTGGTTGGACAACGACGCAGTTTGCGGCGGAGACGGGCGCACGTACTTCAACTATTGTTTTGCCCGTTGCAAGTCAGTATAATATAGGTTTAATCGTTGTAAGTCATTAATTTCTGAGTAGATCCGTTGTAAGTCATTTTGCAAATTCGATCCTCAACCTGTCAGGCTTTTCCATATATTGCGTTTACTTGTGCAAGCTCCTGTATCACTTTCAAATACGCATGTTTAAACGATTTCCATATCCTTTCAACGAAAATAGGTAGATTGAAACTAATATAATCGGGTGCTGCTGTTGGATGTAGACAGAGTAACGCATATTCGAAAGTTAGATGTTTGCGTTTTGTCACTAGGCTTTGCTAAGTACTTAACTTCGAAAATCCTATCCGGAGGGTTGCAATTTCTCAGTTTCCATCATGAAGAAGTGACTGATTATTTCCTCTCAAACTTACCGTACAGATAAATTCCAACGGTGAATTCAATGCACCGTACCATCTAGCCTCAACATTATTGAAGATGTCTGATACATGATTAGGTATGCGCAGTGTGCTTAATTCTAAGAGTCTTATTTTGAAAAAAAAGAAAGACAGCGTTTATATACTGTCATGTCTTTTATCTGTTAAAGGAGTGTCAAATTGAGCATGCGAATATAACAAATACTTCAGCAAAATACTACAGCTTATATATATATATATTATTAAGCATGACACACATCTATGTGCCTTCTTTATTCCAGTGATGCTGAAGTCAAGTGTTACTCGGAGTGTCCTTGCTGACCGTAAACGTCGAACGTTTGGAGTTGATGGTCAATCAGCTGTCTGGAACGAACCAGAAAGGTGTTTCCGGGATAGTAATGTCCCATCACACGTGTACCCGTATTTCATGCACGTCACTCGTGTTGTTAAGGTTACTGTCGTATCGAGCATGCCATGTATTGTTTCGAGGCATTTCGGTTGTGTTTTCATCGTGTATATTGACCATATTAAAACGACATCAATAATGCAAAGGTTGTATGATTATTTTGTTTTTTTCTTTAATGATGTCAAGAACTTTTCAATATCAAAGACCAATATTTCCTGATTATTTAAGGAATGGACATAGTACGACCGTATGTTCCGATGCGCGAAGGTAGCTAATGTATTAGTCAACCGTCATAGTCTTGTTTGATGATACTTTTGATACTTTAAATTACACCAGGTTACTGTTCACCACTGGATGTCGGAATACTCAGGGGTCGGAATGGACAGTTTTCATTATATGCAATTAATTTATTGTGTGTTGAATACCTCAGTGACGTGTACAGTCCTCGACATGTGTCCATATCCAAAAAATACTCCAACCAATTTTTCCTCCCATAATGCAGTAAATGTAATGTACTCCCCTATATCTTAACCCCAACAAAACTTTCTTCACCTTTTCCCCTTCTTCCTCCCCCATCCTGTTCTTTTCCAAATATTTGTATCTATTTGCATAATATTCGTCAGTGCCGTCCAATCGCCGTTTTAAGGAGACGGATTAACATAAGTACTTTGTACTTCTTTTCAAATCCTATGTGTATATCATGTTTGTATTACTGGAACCGTTATACCGATAATAAGATAAAGTTTAAACTAACCATTCCTTTCTATTACACAGGCAATGTTTTGAGAACAAGATGCGTTATCGCCAATAGTCTGTTTCAATTAAACACATACAGGAAGATCTTTATACTGATTCTCCTTTATTTCACGAAAGCATAATTAAGAAAATAATCTGTTAGGTATGATGGTATGTTTAGAACAAACGTTTTTTTTTTTTGAAAACTTGTATCCATCTTTGTTGAGTTAATATTCACTATGACCGTGGCAAATAAAGTTTATACTAAGATGTGTATTCGTCATGCCAACAAAAATACCTGAACCGACTTGAACTCAGTGACAGTTATAAGTGTTATTTAGAGAGATTAGTTCTTTTTTCAGTAGCTAATGTATAAATTAATTGAAAATCGTTCATTTCGTTTTATTCAGTTAAAGGTACAAATACTTAGTCAGCAATATAGTTGCAATCAGCACACACATTACAAATTTCGAAATTTGCATACACCAGCACAATGACTTGTAGATTTTCTATAAAAAGAAATGGAAGTGCCTAAAAATTGAATTCGTAGCAAATAAACCAATTTCGCAACACGTAAGTAGTATATGGAAAAATAAATTAAACTAGCAAATGTGAAACTATACATATACACTAACAGACAATTTACCTGAATTCTTAAAGAGATCATTTTGAACAGTCTACAGACAAAATTTATCTAATGCGAAATAGGTTGGCTAAGTTAAAATTAAGCTGCACCGTCACAAGAACTAAGTAACAACTTATCGGTTAATTTTATTCATTTTTCATTAATAATTCAAAAAGTGCGGATATTTTTTTTTTTGACTAATAGAAAGTGGACACCTGGTGAAACGCTTCAGTTGGTTTTTTGAGGCCATACAATGCTTGATAATAAATAATCATTTTGAATGGCTTAAAAATGTGTTTTAATTTACGTACGTCACTTCAAGCCTATCAAAGCTTAACATAACACACGGAATTTGAATAAAATATTACAGTGGAAATTCCTATAAACGTATATATAATACAGTGTATGTCACAGTTGACATTTAAGAAAACCCATCAAACTCAGACCAAATGGGGAATTTTCCAAAACCTGTTTCTGCCCTTCGACATTCCTAGTTTACACGAATGAGATAATCAATTACATATTGTCTCGTAAACCTCCATACATCGAAATTTAAAAAGAAACTCGAAATTCAAAACCTTCCATAACCACTGTCAGGTCTCAAGGACGCCATATTGATTTTAGATAAAATATATTTTTTCAACTTGCGACATTTCATTACTATACCATTATATCATGTGTATTGTCTTAATTCTGACGTCACTATCGATGATATTACAAGTATTACATTGTTACAAACAGTGTAATACTCTTCAGTCATTGATCAATTCGTAGTTACATGTTTTTGTGAAGATTGTCCACGATTCATAACTTTAGTCACAAAATGGAAATGATACATTTTAAGTGAAGTTGAAGAAATTCTAAATACTTTTTTACAGTTTTATAGGCTAGCAACGTCATATTACTTTTTACATACTAGACCGAGATATCCGCAATTTCCGGCGGTGCTGGAAAATTATATCCGACCCCCGGGTCTAGATCGCTTACACGCGCAGACTGGCGTGGGGAATAATAGTGACCTGTCGGGGTCACGCTATTGTTCGTGACGTCATTTAATAGCGTTTTAGGGTCAGTCAGGGTCATTGACGTCACTAACAATTACCATCCGGGCTTCATATGCAAATAAGAAATGTGCGGACAGTTTAGAATTTTACTAGAAGAGAAGCTGTTTTTACGGGTTTTAGATGAAAAGCAAGAAATAGAATCCATCCCTGATGTGAGGTAAGGATAAGGTAATTCAAACCCTCGGGATAAAATATTGAGCAAAAGACCCTCGGCAAAGCCTCGGGTCTCCTGCCCAATATTTTATCCCTTGGGTTTGAATAACCTTATCTATACCTCACATCAGGGATGGATTCTATTAATCTCAACCCTCGGGGAAAGATTCTTAAGTTGCCAAACACTCGGCAAAGCCTCGTGTTTGGCAACTTAAGAATCCTCCCCCTCGGGTTGAGATTCTCCTTTCTCTTACCATGGACAGGGATATCCACCATTTTACCGATGTGAGATTTTCTTATCTCACCCTAGGGTTGAGACAAGCTACACGTGTTCTTTGCACGTTCTCAACAATTGTATGACGTCATAGCAACAATACCATGACGTCACGGCAACAACACAATGACGTCACGTCGACAATTCAGCCGCAACACATCAACATTGTCTTGCATTGATGTAACGTCTATATAAAATACATAAGAGGGTAAATAGGGTAAGAGAAAAATAATAATTCACCCCCTTGGGAGTGATACAGGGTGATCTCAACCCTCGGGGTAAGATTCTTAAGCTGTCAAACACTCGGCAAGCCTCGTGTTTGACAACTTAAGAGTCTTACCCCTCGGGTTGAGATTACCCTGTCTCACCCCCAAGGGGGTGAACGATTCTATTATTCTTGCATACTAGACCGAAATATCCGCATTTCCGGCGGTGCTGAAAAATTCTATCCGACCTGCGGGTCTGGATCGCTTACACGCGCAGACTGGCGGGGGAATTATAATGACTTTTCGGGGTCACGCTATTGTTCGTGACGTCATTTTATGACGTTTTAGGGTCAGTCAGGGTCATTGACGTCATTAACAATCGCGATCCGGGCTTCATATGCAAATGTGAAATATGCGGACAGTTTGCAACTTTACTAGAAGAGCTGCTATTTTACGGGTTTAAGGTAATAAGCAAGAAAAAGAATCCATCCCTGAAAAAAGGTGTGGATAAGGTAATTCAAACTCTCGGGATAAAATATTGAGCAAAAGACCCTCGGCAAAGCCTCGGATCTCCTGCTCAATATTTTATCCCTTGGGTTTGAATTACCTTATCCATACCTCATATCAGGGATGGATTCTATTATTTTTGCATACTAGACCGAGATGTCCGCATTTCCGGCGGTGCTGGAAAATTCTATCCGACCCACGGGCCTCGCTTACACGCGCAGGCTGGTGGGGGAATTGTAGTAACCTTTCGGGGTCACGCTTTTGTTCGTGACGTCATTTTATGACGTTTTGGGGTCAGTCAGGGTCATTGACGTCATTAACAATTGCCATCCGTGCTGCAAAAAGGGGTCAATTCGGCTATATTGCTACAAACGACTTCTTCTGTAGAACTATGCCATGGATATCAACCATATTTGACTGGAAGCGAGAAATAGAATCCATCCGTGATGTGAGGTAAGAATAAGGTAATTCAAACCCTCAGGATAAAATATTGAGCATACACTGGCGTAATTGACTTTAACTGCGAGTGTGATTGTGCAGTTTGAGTGGGCAAAAGACGAACAGATTTAAAATCAGTCTTACCGAAAATATATCTATCTTTCAGGGAGGTTACTTAGTCAATAAAGAGATGACCTTTAGCCGATGTCCAATGTGGCGAGTTTTATCGCTTGGGTAAGGTAGTATTACAAGTAAAATCGCTCGACGCACTAAGTAATATATACAGATTTCAGATTTCAGATTTTATTTCCAACACTCAAATACATGGAAATGTGTAACATGAGTTACACGTACATGAATTCATATATTAAATTTTGACTGGATGGACAGGTGCATGCATGTATACAAGCAAAATTGTATCGGCACTCAGACACATAATATGTGTTACATGAGGAAATAAAGTTGCAGATATGGAAAATGAAGTACAATATACATATTTGTATACACATGTATAACTGAGAGAAGGGACAGTTCAATTTAGATTCGGTACGGTATAGTAACATGATATGACATACAATGGAAAATACAAAGCAAACAAAAAAAACAACCATACATATAATTCACAAGTTATTTAACTATTAACAGTTATACATATGCATCATTCACAAAAGAGGAGCCATTTTGGTTAGGAAAATAGATAAACCTGTCAGAACTCGTTGATTGCATAATGATAAAAGACCTTTAAACTTATAAATATTTGGGTTTGTGCAATAATTACGAGGAATATATTTGTTACGTAAGGTGGATATAGTTAAATTATTGCATTCAAATAGATAATGAAATTCATCTCCGACACTTTCCGCGCACAAATTACATAGTCGATTATCTCGGGGTATGTTATACCATCTACCTGTTTCAATTGGAAACTTCAAATTCGAGGTGCGCAGTTTTGTTATTGGTGTTCTGATATGTTCTGGCAGATTTAATAAATATTTTTCTAGACCAAATTCCGTTTTAAATAGAGTGTAGAACTGCCCACGAGATGAGCTAGTAATGTCNTTTTATATAGTTAATCCATTTGAACTGAAGAGTATCATCGTTTTGCATATGTAAAGCCAGTCGTAGTAATATGCTGCTGAGTTTGTTTTCATTACTACCGTGCCATCAGGTAACAAAACTGCTTGTAATCATAACCACGGGAGAGAGGACACAGTTACACTTAACTGTTGTTTTTGGCACTTTAGATTTACAAAATGTATTGTTGCAAGCAAGTATTATGTTGTTGCCATTCATAAATCTACTGAAACATTATTTCTAACATTAATTTGTTTACCGGTTTTCAGTATGAAAGTACCCACACAGAGGGGCCCTTAGGCTAAATTTGAATCCTTTTGTTATGTTGGTTTGTTTTAAACGTAACATTAAAGTCTCAAATTCTGATGACTGAAATGTTGTAAGGAAAAAGGATTCAGGAAAAAATATGCATGTACATGTACTTGCATTTCAAAGACATGAGATGAATTTACGTTCTAAATCCATTTATTGACAAATGTAAAACACGTAGCCTGCACAGGAAGATGGATATGCGCCAACAATTGGCACAATTATTTTTTTTATAAAAACAACTAATAAAAACGCAATTTCGTTACAATATTTTCTTTAGATACAAATATACATAGTTTTGTTATTGCTTCATTTCTTGTCTACATTTGCTATTTGTGTCTACAACAATATGATGCGTTTGGTACCCTATCGTTAACATCAGTTAAACGAGCAAAACTATTCTATACAAAGTCTATGGAATATTGATAGGGCTACATGTATGCTGAAGAGGAGGGAATGAGTTACGGAGCAAGTCATATAGGTGACCTTCATATCAAATGAATTGTTGCTACAAGATATCTCCATCGACTGGTGGCCATATTTACAAATACAAGGCCTGACATACGAGAACCAACCAATTTTACAAGATCTTGTGTCAAGGTCAATTAATACCTATATTAAAATATCGTTAACTATCTCACATGCCATTGTAGCATATGGGTGGTGGTCGAATTTTGCTCGGTTGGGTGGTCGGGTGGTGCAGTGGATAGCCCACTTGCCTTTCACCAAGGCGGCCGGGATTCGTTTCCCCGATCGGATGTGAAAAGGTATGGGGTCACCTGCTCGATTACGTAGGTTTTCTCCGGGTACTCTGGTTTCCTCCCACACAAAGACCCCCCCATCCCGCGCTAACATCCGTGCCAACAAGAGTGATTAATAAATACAAATTGAAATAACTTGTTTTATAATTGTTGTAAAATAGATAAAGTTTATATCTAAAGCATATTAGTTATGAACATTATAGGTCGCGTGTACCCTTTGTATGCGTTTGATTACACAATCAAAACTTCAATAGCTGGTACGTTGGGACCAGTGGAGACTTCCTTTTTCTTTATCAGATTAATTTGAGATACAAGTTAAGTTCTCACACAAAAACGATATTTTTCCCACGTTCCATATACACCGTTAAAGTGTATGACTCTAGAGATAAGAGAAAACCGTGACGCATCAACCGCGTTCGAAACGGTGAATAAACATTGGTAGTTCATTTAAATTATCTAGTGGCAATTCTGGGAAATTCTTCAGAGCGCATTTATAAATCCTGTTATGTAGACTTATCACTAGACGTGTCTCACCACCGTTGTTCCTTCTGTAAGTGTATTTAAACGACCTAATAGGGAAAAGGAAATGATTTAAAGTGTGAATTATGCCTACGTGACCTAAACATTCTTCTTCTGTTAAATAAGGGTAATGCATTTTAGGCCCGGTTATACAATCCCCAAGCTGTGGTTAAACGAGATTACGTGACCTGTCTTCAGAGAAAAACTGAAGTGGAACTTTTCAGAAACACTTCGGTGAATACTGGGGTCGACATCCTGTTGACGGACGTGACCCTGTCTCCGGCACACCACGGACTTATATATATATTAGTTATCTAAGTCCGTTGGTACACATGCATGCACGCATATACACAACGCATGGACCTGATACTTTGTTACAGCTATATTTGGATGTCATTTTACCAAAAGCGGATCTAAACCCCTAAAACATGTAAAAAATACCCTGAACACCTAGGTTAAGGTCCAAATGTAACTATGACAAATTCTCAGGCCCGTGTGATACACAACACACAAGCTGGTGTTAGGACATTAAACAACCAAACGTTACATTAACTTGCATGAGTTTATGACTTACTGTTTATTACTTAGACATGTTTCTTTCAGTACATGTGCGTTATCAGATGAAGAAAAAAAAACTGTTCTGTAAACCAAACTCTTAATTGACTTTGTTCTTAAGGAGTAAGGACATAAGTTGTAAACCCTGAATTATGTTTAGTATACACGGAACTCGATCCTAAAGACAAGCTTATAGTTAAGCGCGTTTTGATCAATTTGTCTGCAATCCTGTGAGAATTATAGGACAATAACTTTCCAAAGAAGGCAGTTTAATCTTTATATTTCCGTTTTCATTTTTTTTTTTTATATTTCCAACCTGTTATCGCATTTCAAAGTCAGATTCCGCGCTGTCTGTCAATGGGACCCGTTCTTGTGACGTTACGAGAGAATAGCGAGTACACGCGACCGTTCCCGGCAAAAAAAAAATATAGTTCGTGGAAATAAACACAAAATCATCAATTTAATTTCAACAATTTAATCAATATATTCCACCGTGAGAATATTAACCTTTTATACAACATAACTACATAAATTGTTGCGAGTTACATTGATCAATACACTACACGTAAGTGGAGTGTATACGAAGCGAACACTTGGCTAGCGAAGATGGATGATGTATGATTGTCAATAACGATCCTCTAGTCATGAGTTCTATTTATAGTCTCTTATGGGATCGGTTATGAATCACGGAAGTAGGTTAATTTTGGCGTCCCTTTAAAAACGTTTATTATGTCAATTTAACAACGCCTTTTGGCTAATCTTGATCTATCATGTAATATAATAATCGACAGAAAATATATTCGATTGATCTGAAGCAATTATTTTATTCAGTATATACGTGTAGTATGATATATGATCATGTATGCTTGTCAATAACGATCAACAAGAAAATGTCCAACCTTCATAAATATTATTTCTCACCTTAGAGACGAACCAATGCACATATAATTTACATACTTAAAACTTACACTATACACTTTTAAAATAATCCCGGACCGGAGTGGAGTGTATACGAAGCGAACACTTGGCTAGCGAAGATGGAAGATACCTCAATTTATTTGAAGTAAATGAGCAGTTCCAGAGACCTATCTGGGGGGTTTCCAAATTTCCAGGGGTGGTGGGGGGTGGG
>NW_018408310.1:976979-981706 GCF_002113885.1 Mizuhopecten yessoensis
ACAGTTTATTTCACGGGGGGCGGGGGGCTAGTGAGTACTATGTGTATACCAATAATTTGCATAGCTAGAGTTGCACTGACACGGTTACCATGTCAAATGATTGAAGCCAGGCTACCAACCATATTGTTCCCTTTATATGTATAAAAGCGGTAAAAAAACTTAGAAACACTTTATTTCACGGGGAAAACTAGAGTTAGTGTTTGGGTACACCGATAATTAGCAAGACTAGAGTTTCACTGGCGCGATTACCATGCCGAATGAATATGCTACGCTCATGATCAGTTCTACATTTGTTAGAGACTTTGATTGCAACGAAGCATTTTAGTTGGCGGTCTTTATAGCAGATACAAAACATCTGTCATTGCTTTTTAATATGTTATATCATATAGTCTATGTTGCGTTTATATTTTTTTTATTTTGTCAAAAATGATGTGTAAGCCCGGGCTTTTTTGCTACATAGGTTGTTACGCGCCTGGAAGGGGGGCTAACTCGCGTCATCTTAATTAGGGTTATACATATATCTTATTTCATTTCATTTCTTAAGCTTAAGTGCTTGTGACTAAGAATATCAATACAATGTCTCATTTATAAATAAAAGGTTCAAGTTCATTACAGTGATGTTACGGAGAAATTAGGCCTACGTGGATTTAAAAATAGAATGGAAATACCCATTTATTCACCGAGTGGAAATTTCCAGCTGATGACGTGATCGGTAAGTTTGTGAAAATTTCTGTATTCCTGGTAAACCCCGATTATTTATGTTTCGGAATTACGTTTATATGTTAAATAGAAATACCTGGTATGTTGATATCGCACTCTGGAAGCGAATATTTGATAGAATGCCTGTAATGTTTGAAAAATATAGTTGCTCGACTGACGAATATCTGCTAATGACCTCGACCGTTAACTAAATATAGCTCCCAACGTTAGCTGAATTCTGAAACAATTTGCACACTAAATCCCTACTGTACCGCCAATTTTAAACTTTTGAAACGTAATTGTTTTCATTGAAATGTAATGAGCATTATGCACTATAGCAATAAATTCAGTTTTCTATTTAAACGTCAAGAAGTCGTACAGAAGAAGGCGATATAGAGTTTATATTAGCAAGATAGATATTCTAAATATAGAATGTGTTCGAACAAGGAAACTCGAATGTTCGTGTCCATCAACGGTTAGGTTAATATTGCCCAATAGTTATACTGTTGACTTTTCATTTAAATCATGTCTCAATTTGTTTTGGGCTCATACATTTGTTAACAGATTACGATTGCGACAGGCCTTTGATTTGTGGCCGTACTGTCACGTGATTGTCGTGATAGACATATCGGCCCAAAAATAACCTACATGCAATTACGTCGTACTGACTTAGATAGCAAATGAATCTAATTTAATTCTTTTGTGCACATATTTTTAACCCAATGTTATCTGTTACCAGATATTCGAAGATTGTTTTGACAAACCTACCTCGCATGCGCTAGTATCGACATTGACACGCATCAAGGGTATTTTTTTCGATGGGCCTGTCACGACACGTGATATTAGTCAGCTTTCATTATAGCACTACATTACACATAAAACCTTATCGTAATATACGTATTCAATTACATACACATGTCCTTGCTTTGTCCTTGCTTTTGTTATTTGAGTTGAGTAATATATTTAGGTATATGACGAAAATACCATAGCTACCATACGTCTCTGCTTTAATGGGGAAGTTTCAAAGAAATCTATTTTTAGATCTGTGCTAACGGGTCATCCTACAGCTGTCTCGCGTATAAAACAGAGCTAAACTGAAGTGAGTGTTTCCTCGTCTGTCTGTACATTCGCCATGAAGGGATTGAATACAGTTTTTTCTTCTTCTCTTGTTGTATACAAGTGAATATGGCAAGGCATGTGAACAATCCACCTCTTTTTTCATTTTGGGGGGAAATTGCTTATTTATCTTCTGTAATGGCAATATTCAAGAAAACATTCCAAAGAAATATCGAGGTATGTATATAAGTTGATATGTATATTCTGTCATATGAATGAATATAAATGGTATTCAATGGGTAACCATTAGATATCCTATGCATTACATGTTTATTTAATTGCACTGATCAAAATATAACTATAACAAAAGAATTATTGGGTATTTATTAGTAGGCTAGCATTATATACATTATTTGATACCATGCAGATTCTAATGATGTCATGAATCAGCTTTTCAATGTAATTCTATTTTCTCAGGTAAGGTTTGCTCAAACAAAATGTCATTGATTATGTAGTTAAGTAAATATAAATAACTTGGTATATGCACAGATCTAGACTTAGATAATTCTGTGGTATACATGTATGTAGCAGAGATATACCAAAATATCTGCAGCTGATTTGAAAAATCTGAGGCCTTGAATGCAGTGAATAGAAAAGAACCCTTCTGATTAACACCATGATGCATATGTAAATTGTTCTATATATATATGTATATATGTAAATTCTCTACACTTGTAACCAGTTTGGGAGAATGAAAAACTTCTCTTGTCTTGATTGGTCAATATTAATAGTGTTCACATCTGAAGATAAATAAGTATAGTGTTGTTTTCACTTAATAGTGAAGATATGCTTTTCTCGCACCTCAGACAGAGATATCCCATGTTATCCCCCATGCTAGATTTTTCAATCTCGTCCGATCTGTCTTGTTCCTTCACGTGACATTTCGCGGAATTTTGACCCTACAATGTATTCATCTGCGCGTTACCTGCTTGAAATTGACAATTTGCATTATAAATGTTCTGTTTTGTCGTTATATGTATAGTTTTGATGTTGTTAGATATTTGATGTAGTAGATAAAATATAATCTACACTGTGAAATTTGTTGTAATCTATGTAAGGACGGTCTACATTTTTACGCGGAAGCATTCAAATGTAGCTTTAGTAGTGAAGAGGTCATTATCATTTGAGGACCAATGCGGGATACTTGTAGTTTTGAGCAAAATTGAATAGTTCTTTTCAAACTAAAAGGTGCCAGAACAAAAAACAATTACCTTACGCCTCGGTTGGGATTTTGTTACATAATCTTAACCCTCGACTGAGATAACCCAATTTCGCTCAGTTACAGATAAAAGATTTTATTAATCAAATTGATAATATCTAATAATTTTTACCAGTGAAAATGTAAGGATTGTTGTGTTATGAACATGTTAAATAGAATAAATGTAATACATTTTACTGACCTACATGTGGCAGCTCGAGCTGTGATTGGCTGAATGTTCCCATTGTTTCAATTGTGACATCACAACTTAACTAGGACAACTTTACTGCATCACCTACTTTCAATAATATTGAATTATGATGTCACAAAGAGGAAGGAATGGAGTCAAAATGTTGGTACTTTAAATTTCACATCAGCAAGAACAAAATGTTAATTTCACAATTATTTGCAACAAGTCAGTGTTGGTTCATGTGTTATTAACAAAATCTTTCATATGTACAACAAATCAAAGTAAATAATTAAAAATAATGCATCACTGAGGCTAATTTTACTTGGATATTTTATTGTAATATTTTTAGATTAAACTTCATTGAAAAGTGTTTAATATTTCTAAAATTTAAAACATTTCAACCACGTTTTATCTTTCACAGTCCAATAAATATATAAATGAGGGCTAGGACACAATACATCTCCAGGACATACAGGCATACACACATAGGGAGATATTAGGCAGGCGGCATAGGACTAGTAGTAAGTGCCTGATAAGGCAGCTCCTGCAAATTCCTCAATATTGTATTGATTAATGTATATATGCTAATTGTATTGACTGTATAAAATTGTATATCAATGTACTATAAAGCGCTTTAGAGTGGCTTATGTTGGCTAGATAATTTAAGGCACTATATCAAATGTTGTATATTTATTTATTTATATTTAGGAAAGTATATGTATGTCTACTTTTAAAATCAATTAATTTGGCTACTAATTTGGTGATTTTTAAACCGAAAGTGGAGTACATGAATACATGATCATTCTTCTTAAGTGATTTTTATTTTTTGTATATGGAAATTATTATATGTATATTTTCTTTATACAAGCTTTACCAAACCTAATCTTACAGAGTGTATACGTATTGGAATGAAGAATGTGCGGAGTGGTTAACACTCCGGCCTACCAAGCAGACGGCCGGGTTTGATCCCCGAAGTCGTCGTACACATGGAGTAATCAGAGAAAGTGTTTTCTCCTACCCACACAACTCCAACAACCCAGGTGGAGTATAAAATGGTCTGGGGTGGATGTTGTGGTATCTGTGCTGTGGCATTCAAGTGAGGTGGCACTATAAAAGATGCCGTTGGAAGTACGGTCCCACTACAAACAGAACACAATACATCTCCAGCACACATGTAGGCATACATACATAGGGAGATATTAGCCAGATGGCATAGGACTAGCAGTGAGCGCCTGATAAGGCAGCTCCTGCGAATTCCTCAAAAATTTATTGATTAATGTATATGTTAATTGTATATTTATGTACTGTAAAGCACTTTAAGAGACTGAGAGTGGCTTATGTTAGCTAGATAGGGCACTATATCAAATACTGTATATTTATTTTTATTGATTTGTTTAAAGTTGCTAAACTATAGAAAAGGAAATAATGCATGCAACTTTCGATTTCGTAAAACGATACAGGTGAAGGTTTCAAACAACTAGTCCTTGGCATTTTAATCAAAGCATGCACAGTGGCAGAGATAAA
>NW_018408310.1:982593-1043254 GCF_002113885.1 Mizuhopecten yessoensis
CCGGCCCCCAACCACCGGAATGTTTTGGGCACTTTGCTAAGTTAAGACTATTTTTTTTATAATATTCTTTTATAACTTATATATTTTAGTCCATCGACTTCATTGCCACTTTTTAATGCACACTACGTATACATTAGTGTGTATTCTGTTAATTTTTACCCTTTTGCTATATCAGCATTATATGTATGTATTTGACTATGATAGTGCTTTAACCATATCCTTTAGTAACATGCAAGCATCCATTATTAATTAATGTTTTAGGATTACTAAGTTTTAAGTTGCAAAGTCTGTGATGATGCTATTATATTATTGGCTATTTAGTGTATCTAGATAGGACATGGTTAGCTATGGCTGTGATATTCTGTACATGTATACTTATATTTATCTTACACAGATTATGTGTTGTTTTATAATTGTTGTAACTTTGTTGTAAATAGTGTACATCATGCTTGACCATATGTTAGACAGGTATTTGACTCATTACGTTATCAAGTTGAAATAAAGACTATTACTATTGTTAATATATATATATTTTCATATGAGAATCAAATGACTTTTTTTTTAAATTTTAGATATTAAAGGATGAACAGGAACTTACGGAATACCTATTGGATTTTAAAGTAATAAAGTTATAGACATAATCTAAAATGAATGACAGAAGAGGATACAATTCGGACCTTGATACTGATCATGCACCCGTTCTTGCGCATAGAGAAGGAGTTGATGAACCTGCTACAGCTTTTCATGAAAGGAACGGATTTCACACTGAGAATCCTAATGTATCACCAAGGATAACTAATTGTCCACCTGCAGTGGTGCATGCTGAGCATGTGTTGAATCATGCACCACAACAGGTAAATGTAAACGATACTGGCGTTTCATTTGATCGGCCAAAATACATTCAGTATGCTATCCGTGTGTCAAGACTCAAATCATATAAGAATTGGTCAGAATCACATTTTCTGAAGTCCAATGAATTATCAGATGCAGGCTTCTTCTCTTGTGGTGAGTACCCTGATACATATATATTTCAATACTGGTACATAATTATGCCAAAATACTATATAGTGTATGTGATGATTTTATAAACGAATCTAAAATGTGTTTCTATTTAGATTTGTATTTATTTGAACAGAAACCTAAAATGCATAAATTCTAAAAAAAAATATATTTTCATGTTTCAATTTTTTGTCAAAGCATGAAATAGCAAAAATCTAAAATCTACATGTACTAGACATTATAAGTCAATAAGTATAATACTTTCAAAGCTGAATGGAAAACAGATTTTTTTTTTATGACTCATGGTAATAACAATTATCAGTAAGTAATATACTTAGCCATTAGAAAGAGGCCAGGGTTCATGCTCACTTTAATGCTCCATAAGAGATAAGTTTGATTTTTTTTTACAGAAATAAAGTTTAAGGTAATTAAGGCAATTATGAAATGGGGTTTCCTTTTTGGGGCAATTGATAATCCCTGTATAGAAAAAAGAGAGGGGTAAAATTGATAAAGGGTGAAATTTATCTTTAATGATTATAGCTGTGCGTCACTACTCCCCGTGGGTTATTCAACACAATTGCTATTGTTTTCTAATATTTTTAGGTCAGATTTGCTTAAGAAAATATCATTTATTGTGTAAGTAAATAGATACTGTTGTTAGTATATAGCTACCTCTTACTAGGTAAATAATGACTAATCTCACTTTATCTGTATCCGAACAGAAAATCTGCGACTTTGAATGAAGTGAATAGAATGTTCTGGACTTTTCTGATTGGTTAAATTCAAAAGTGATATTGTCACATTGTGCATTGACTGTGGCAAATATTATTATTATTATTAATATTATTGTCACAGTGTGAAGGAGCTTTTGTTTATCAAATTAATCAAATTCAATATTTCACTGGCAAAAATGCAAAGGAAATTTGGTATTCAATGTTCTTGTGCTCTTATAATATTATGGTTTTGAAACAAAAATCGGCTGAGGGAAGTTAGCTAAAAGGTTTTCGACAAACCTTGAAAATATAAATGCATAATATTGAATGTATAACTGCAGCAGTGTTGGAGACAAAAAAGAAGAGAAAGATTTTAAACATAAAAGCATCACTTTGAACCATAATTATTACATACAAGGGACATATTTTTTTCAGAAATTAAGAGTTTAAAGTAATTGGAGAATCTTGAAGTTAAAACTTGAGACTGAAGTATTATATAAAACAGATGATACAGATTTGTTTGTATGTTCACATTTTTGTTTATCAATTAAACTCCCCAAATAAGTAAGGGGCCTTTTCCGAATTGTCCTATTCATCAAATGCAAATGTCTATTGTTTATTACTGTTTATAAATTGTTATATGATTAATAAATAATCTACATATAATTTACACTTACCAGGGGTAATATATATTATTGTTTAATTTTCTGGCATTAATGTTTTTTCACAGAAATGACTCGATCCATATGAATCCCATCTTGCAATGTATTTTTAATTATTGGTGTTGGAAATTTTAAGTTTGAAAATAAAATGAACAAAAGAGAAAACAAACCTACATTGTATAGGGAGCAGAGGCTCCTACAGAATTATAATTATTTAAAGTTTGAATATTTGAAAATAGCAATTATATGTTAAAGCACAGTGTCAAAATGAGAGAAAATGTCTTGATAAGGGAAGCAACTCTTACTCTAAGCCAGGAAAACAGCAATCTGATTAAAATCAGCTGTTACATGGCTCCGCCTGAACATCTGAATGTGCCGCGGTCAGGGTCACGTTCAAGTGACCTTTAGATGAACCAATTAGAGGCACGCTGGCAAAAGTTTGCCAGCGAATCGGAATATCATGGTTGATTAATAAATAGCGAGGGGTATCGAACAGATTTGTTTCCAAAACGAATATGGCGGTGGGAACTGACGTTTCTATGACGCCAAGGAAAACTAACCCGGCACACTCAGATGTTCAGGCGTAGTACGAAGTTAACGAAGCCATGTAACATGTGATTTTAATCAGATTGGGAAAACAGCTTTTTCCTCGCTTTGCCTGTATCATATATGATAAGGAATACGAAGCATAATCCAAGAAAAGAAAACAGCTCTGAAGTTCAATTCTTCTTCCTGATTATGACAATTGAAACGTTTACATTAGGTGATTTATTTTAGAATACTTTTTTGGTTTCTATTGTTCAATTACAAAAAGTAATATATATAAGAGACAGACTTTCCTGTTTTCCTTTTTTTTATCATATTGTCATAATTTTTTTCAGAAAGTGGAGATACGGTTGTCTGCTTTTATTGTGGGTTATCTTTGAATGCATGGGAAAGAGGAGATCGACCATGGACGGAACATGCACGATGGTCTCCAAATTGTACACATATTCTGAACATGATCGGACCTAATTTTATTAAGGAAACACTTGAATGTGGCGGCGATGTGATCAAGGTAATTAACCATCATTACACCATTTTTTTGTGCCCCCACCAACCTCCAACCAAAGAAAAAGGCAATATTTGCTTTTCTCTAAGAACTATTTGTAAAGATTTAATGCAATAATTAAATATATAAGTCATTATTTGAGTTTATAAAAACACAACTTTACATTGCTTCATGTACATTCCATTTCCACTAGCATAAATCCAAAATTTCTGGACTAGCCTGGTTCAGAATAACGATAAGTGTGTAATGCAAGGGTTAATATTTCACAAGTCAAATAAAGACTGATTTTAAAAAGATCAATGAAGGGTTGAACTTTTCATTATTACACCTCAAAAACCTTTTATGGGTTAATTTAATTCATCATTTGGTATTAAAGCATTCTTTTGCCAAGAGATTCATTTTTAGCTCACTTGGCCAATATGCCATGGTGTGGCGTCGTCCGTCCAGCGTTCGGCATCCGGCATCAATATTTTACTTTTAACAATTTCTTCTTAATAACCAAAAGGTCTAGGGTGATGATATTTGACCAGAAGCAAACTGGGATGAAGGGCTACCAAGTTTGTTGAAACAAATGACCTTCACCAATTTTCAAGGTCACAGGGGTCAAATATGTTGAAATTTTTAACAACTTTTGAATAACCAAAATTCCCAGAGTGATAATATTTGGCCAGTAGCATGCTGGGATGAAGGCTACCAATTTTGTTCAAATGAATGACCTTTACTTATATTCAAGATCACATGTGTCAAATATGTTTAAAACCTTTAAACAACTTATTCTAAGTACCCAAAAGGCTTAGGATGATGCTATATGGCCAGTAACATTCTGTGATAAAAAAATTACCAAGTTTGTTCAAAGGAATGACCTTGGCACAAATTTAAGGTCACAGGGGTCAAATATGTTTAAAACCTTTCAACAACTTCTTAATAACCAAAAGGCATAGGATGATGCTATTTGGCCAGTAGCAGGCTGGGATAAAGGGCTACCAAGTTTGTTCAAATGAATGACATTGACTTATATTCAAGGTCACAGGGGTCATTTTTTTTTTAAAACCTTTAAACATTTTCTACTCAATAGCTAAGAGGCCTAGTATATTTATATGTGGCCAGTAACATGCTAGGATGAACAGCTACTAAGTTTGTTCAAATTAATGACCTTTACTTATATTCAAGGTCACAGGGGTCAAATATGTTTAAAACCTTTATATAAACTCTTCTGAATAACCAAGAGGCCTAGTGTTATGATATTTGGCCTGTAGCATGCTGGTATGAAGGGCTACCAAGTTTGGTCAAATGAATGACCTTGGGTCACAATGGTGAAATATGTTTGAAACCTATAGACAACTTCTCAATAACTGATGATGATATTTGGCCAATAACATGCTGGGATAAAAGGCTACCAAGTTTGTTCAATTGAATGACCTTGACTTGTATTCAAGGTAACAAGTGTCAAATATGTTTAAAAACCTTTAAAAAGCTTCTTCTGAATAGCCAAGAGTCATAGGATAATGATATTTGGCCAGTACAGCTGTAGTTTTAGTCCACTTTAAAAATTACAAGTATAAAATTAATACCAGGTGAACGATTCAGGCTCATTGGGCCTCTTGTTGTGTAAATATATATGATATCCCCAACAAGCAGCAGGTCAATCAGGACTTAGGCATACAAACAGTGTCAGGTTTGAAATTGTGGTTTCCACAGTCTTGTACAAGTACACAACCAGATATAAAGTTGTAAGTTAAAAAATATCAAGTGAGCTGCATGTTCAGACTTGGTTTGTAAATGTTAGTTGTATTAATTAGCATTCTGTTCTTATATAGTCGGGGAAATGGACAGTTGCTGGGTTTTTAAAGACACATGATTTACAATTTGAGAGGCAAATTGATTGTGAATAGGTATTTTGGGTTATAATTTTAAATTTCACAATTATAACATATTTTACAATACAGATGCAGGCTGTTGATGACAAGTACCAAAGGATACGACAGCATGGGACAGACTTGCAGACAGGTATGAATATAGAACATTGTATATATCACTTCCTTCATGTGTGTACCTTGTATATTAATTTTGCTTCCTGATTGTGTTTATGACAGGACAGGATAGGTTTATGATTACCAGATCTAGGACTTACAATTATTGTTATAAATATGTGACTACATGTATTTTGACAAGAAGATATATGTAAACGTTGCTTACCAAACACAGGTCTTACACAGACTGGTATATATATATATCTCAAGGTCAGGTAATGGTTACATGAAGGAGTCAAATGTCAAGTCACTCCAATACTTCTCCAGACCATAGCTTCTGATCTGTTGGAAGAGTTTTTGGTAAACTTCACAAATCAGTTATTGTACAAACCAGTCGCAAGTTTGTATTCTGAAGTTCAAGGTCACAGCAAGGGGTCTTACATCAAATCATTGTTGTGCTTGTCGTAACTGTAACTCTATACAGTACTGTTACTTATTATCTTGAAAAAAAGTCTTAAGGTAGAAGGTCTGTACCATGAAAAGCAAGACTTGTAATCATATATATAATTGCTTCATGCTAAGAGGTCAAATCACTGCAATATATTGATACTTCTAATGTATCACAGTGAACATAGGTCAATATCATCTACATGTGTAGGTAAAAGTCACAGTAAGCTGTCAAATTTCAATTCACTGACATATATTGTTCGTCTGGACTTCTGAATTGTTGAAGATATGATTGACATTTTTGATTAACTATTCGTAGGTTTGTAAATTAGTTAGTTGTATATTGCATGCAGATCTGTTACTGAAGGTAATATAAAATTGTATAGGCTTGCAGAGTATATCACAGTATCATGTTACCCTCAAGGTCAAAAGGTCAGGGAAATCATAACTTTATGAGCTCCTGCATTCTTTGAATTCATTTTGCTAGTGAAGTTTGTTCACAAGCTGAGTACATGTACCAGAAGTTTTCACCAGAAAAGTAGATGCATGATTTATGTAGAACAGCTATTCTATTAAATTTCTTGGATATGAATTTGAAGTGACTTAATAAGTAAAGCATCTGAAACAAAGCAGGTGAGCAATGAAGGCCATTATATTCCCATGTCTTATGTGAGATTTTAAAAAACATGAACTACTGTTGTTTGATCTGGTTTTTGTGGTTGTTTTTGAACAGATTCAGAAAAGGGTGCCACGACCAGGAAGGAGCCTGAATTCTATGAAGACATGATGCAGAGATCATCTGTGCAGAGTGTATTGGAAATGAACATTGACCAGATAAAAGTCAGAGATGCCATCCGTATTCTAATCCATAGAAAAAGTATGTTTACAGTCCAAAGTAGTAGTATACTATAGTAAGCATCCTGTATAGTCATAAACTTTTAAGGGAACAAATTTACAGTAATGTGTTAAACGATAGCCATTCATATGATATCTTTTTCATTTCTTATTATTGATTCATTTGACAGAAAGTGATGAGTTCACAGCAGTGCAATTGATGGAGATTGTGTTTGATATAGACGATGGAAACTTAACAAAAGATGACAAATGTGCCCTGGAAGGGAAAGTCACGAAAAGTGAGGGAAATGTTGCTGTCAATGGTAAGTTATTGTTATGATAGCTTTGTTGCTAAATATCAAACTGCCTCTTTATTCAATCATCTAAAGTCTTACAACCAAACAAGTAGTGTGTAAGCTTTGTTCCATATACTCACTGAGTCATGAGATGCAACAGTGATTTAATCTACAACATGTCTGGTAATATAACTCTTCTGCCAGTAAGAAACATTCCTGGACAAAGTAAATTTAGTTTGTACAAAAACGGCCTGATCTGGGAGACTCCATGAGACAGATAGGGTAAATCCTTATAAGACAATTTATATCATTAGGTGAACAAGCTTTAACATATATATTGCATGAACTCAAATGCTGAATTAGGGAAGAAAGTTTATGTTAAACATTAAGTATGCGTAATGGCCTTAATATTGAAAGCTTTGACTTATTTTGGTATAAATGATATCCTGCTGCTAATTGGATAAAATAGTGTATAAATAAAAGTATACTAGTTGCCCACACATGGCAGAACATGTCTAGTTTGTTTAACCTAATAGATTCTAAATTGAATGTATTCTCGGTAGAAATCTCTTTAAGTCTAATTATTGTTTTATTTTTATTTAGGGTCATGCTCTAAGTCTGAAATTTTGAAGGAAAACGACAGTCTGAGAGACCAGCTCACCTGCAAAGTGTGCCTTGAAGCTCGTGTTTCCATAGTGTTTTTACCGTGTGGACATTTAAGCTGTTGTGGGGAATGTGCGCCTGCGTTGAAAAACTGTCCAATTTGTCGTGCAAACATTAAGGGAAGTGTGAGAACGTTTCTCACGTGAAAAGGAACAAAATGAAAAATAAGTATGAAAAATAAGTATAAACATTTTTTAGTGTTTTCTGTAGTGCAATTTTTTTTTCTCATGCAAAATATTTCTCAACATGTGCAACATGTAACAACTTTTACAGTGGCAGAATTACAGTGTTTGAAGACTGGATATTGTACCATGTATTCTTATAGTGTTATATAACCATATTTTGCTTCTACTTATGTGAGTGAAGTTGCACAAAGCTATACTGTGATACACAACATGTGGATTTATATCATTTCTGAAAGAAGAAAAACAGCTCTTGGTTACCATGAATTGCATAACAGTAAGCCTAAACCAAGGAGTGGCAGCCATCATCAAATATTCTTTTTAAGTCTTCAGGCCCAGAACAGCTAATGGAACATAAATTGGTTAAAAGCATGTCTAAGCCTATGAAATTAAAAGAAGATATGGATATGAAATTTCTTCAATGTTAAATGATTTTCATCTCTGTTAATTTTTTTCAATCTTGTATCACATGTATTTTACACACATATATGTTAAGCTGAAGATAGATTGAATCTTTATTGGTTGCAAACATTTTCAAATGTAACAACATTGTTTCATTTCCGTCTTATTTTTAACAAGATGTAATACATAATGTATAGATGTTATACATAATGTATAAATGTACACACTGAACCTGATAACTTATAACATATAATGAATCAAGATAACTTTAGCTCAAGTAACTTCAGGACGGATATTTCTCTCATTTCCCTGTGTGTAAGATAGAGCTGTCCAGGGTAAGAAAGGGGTGTAAGAAATTTCTATCTTACACCACATTTCACGTGACGTGCATCACAATGACTCAACAATGACGTGACATTACAAATTTGGAAATCTCAGATGCCACAATGTGAAAAGGCTTTGTGATGAAATTAAAACCTTTTACGGTATATTTACCGTATACGTTAGAAAGATGTGATTTTTTTTTTTGGCGCAAACTCTGTTTGCTAATATGGGGTACACTTAATCTGGCTAACTTGATTCGTTTTCGTCTAAAAAGCTCAGGGGAAACATTGATATTTTCAAAATGGTAGCCAGTCCAAACGCATTATCATGGCTTCTGAGCTTATTCTGGTAGTTGGAATGAGAGAAAAATACTCTTTTTATGCCCAAAGGTGTGTGATAGGCAAATTCCACCCTCAGGATTTTCAAATTTGGCAAAACCCTCGGCAAAGCCTTGGGTTTTATCTTTGAAAACCCCTCGGGTGGAATTTCCCTATCTTACTCGAAAGAGTCTTATAATATTCCACTCAATGGAGTTCAAGTTAATGAGGTCCTGATAATTCCCTATTCATTATTTAACTATATGAATAATATTTCTGATCCAGATTTATTATATTTCATTTGCCTTTCAACCATACTATAAATATGTATGTCCAGTTCCATTATAGTTCTTGTGCTACTGGTAGTTTTTTCTCAAAGCAGTCATTTTCATTTTTTTTTTTTTTTAGAAACGTGGTGCTTGTATTATATTGTATGCAATATGTATTGTAGGCTATTACAAGTACCATTTTCTCAAAAACGTAGAAAATGTATTGTTTCCATGCAAATTAATTCCAACATGTTATTTTAACATGTGATAACTTACTGTAATTCATATCTCTGATATCTGTTTCTTAACAGAGCTATCATTAGACTTTAGTACATGTAATCAATTTTGCAATCAGTGCACTGAAAACAAATATAGACAGTTTTGAATCAAGAATTGAGAGGTAGATGATCACATAGAAAGTTTTCAAAAACATAATTGATAAGAAATTATTGTACCAGCAAAAATGTTTCAAAAATTTGATAAAAAACTACTGCACATTGAAACAAACTAATAATCACCACACTTAATACAAAGTATTATTATAAACCACATGACATTCCATATTGTCTAGCATTGTCATTAATAATAAAAAAAAACACCCAAAAAACCCCATTAAGACTTTTTAATGTACTAAATCATTTAGCATGGATTTTTGCCCATTGTAATTTTGACTGCTTGCCCCTGACCTGTTTAGCAATGGTCAAAAGTTTTTGTTTATAGTAAACACTGTGAATTCAATACTGGTGGAGACAACACTTGTTTTGAAGTGCCGAAAAGCTAAAGTTAACAGGACGCAATATTATGAAATAATATGGGTTGCTGTTTACATGAACAGTGAAAGTAAGGATGATCTCGGTACATAATATGTACAATGTAAATATAATTCAACATGTTCTATAAGTATCATGCCTGTGTTAATAATTATTCACTGGACATGTAAGTGTTACATTAATGTTAATTATAATATTTATCTTTTTGTAAAAAAAACAGTTAACAACATTATGCATATGTTAATCTATACTTGGGCATGGCAACACTGCTGAATCAACACTAATTTTCTATAAAATAATGTGCAGATGTATGTATGTATATCGTGTATATCTACACAGGTGGAAAACAAGTTATATGTGATAAATATGTCTACATATGCTATCATTATAACGACACTGTTAATTAAGATTATGTACATAATGTAAAATACATATACAGTGTACCTTGTACATGTTATAGCTTCAGGTACGCGAGAAAGTTTGATGTACATATTGTAAACATGTAAACACACACTGTACAGGACTTGCTGTTATTATGTATTATGTAAATAGTGTATAATTCAGAATCAAGCATCTGTAATATAACTTGCACACTTCAACATTGTTAATAATGGCATCAAGAAATGAAAATTTATTTTAACACATTAAGGTAAATGTAATTATTGTCCATTATTTATCTCTTTCGTTAGGTTTCTATTATCAAAGTCTGAAATTGTAAATTCCAGATAAATGAAACCAATACCCATACTGTAAATGAAACATTTGGAAATGAAACATTTTTTTCTCAAACTCAATTTACTAACAATGAGCCAATAAAATTGTGCACGCAATTTGTTTGTTGTAGTAACATTTTGTTTAAACAAATTAAAAATTACACTGTGTAGGTTTGATGTCATTAATATTTGTCTGATTTTGTAAAAATAAAGGTATCAATGTTAGTAAATCAACCGCCAGTTTCTAATTGGAGATCATGCTGATCTTTGATGCACACGGACTGTATGTACATAAGGATACATGTACATATTATAAAGACTACAAGCAAATCTATATGCTATTGTAATTTAAAAATTACCTGGCCGGTACATGTGAGTTTTCTTGTGATGATTTTTCTGGTAGTGAAATGTTTATGTACATAAAACGTAACTTTAACCCTTTCACCCCTATGTAACTTTAGTAGACTCTACCATGCATTGATATGGATGAGTGGGGGGATTGAGTCCATTATGGTCTACAGTGGTGAAAGGGTTAATGAAGGAGTGAGATTAACTAATTACTCAGAATAATATGCTAAGCTTACAAGAGAGCCTTCGATGGCTATCGCCCATATTGCTCACTCAATTCACTCTAGTGGTGCAGCAAGGTGACTTAATCAGTAACGTCGCTCGAACAAACAAGCTTCCACGTAGGAGCCTATTACGGATGACAGGAAGGTGATACTTTCCCTTACTTAGGTGGTTGAGGTGAAACATGTTGTGGATAATAAGTTACAATGTATAGCAGAGACATTCGAGGAAGAAATTGTTTGTTTTGTGCCCATCTAGTGCTCTTTATCTGGATTCCCGGAGATCTCGAATTCTCCAATGTAGAACAGTTGGCGCATGGGATATCGAAGATAAGTCCAAACTTGTCCTTGTTACAAGATTCGTCCTTGGTGGATTCAAAGAGTTCTTTATACTGTTTCCGGGTTTTGAAGTAAAAAGTGACGCCATTCTCCACTAGGACGGGGATGTTCTCCAGTAAACCTCTTGTACATGTACAGGGAATATGCCTTCCTTATTTTCTGAGGAAATGTTTCAGTGGAGTGTATAGTTGTACTCACTAGAGTGCTGATTGTATTTGACGACGTTCATCTTCCTAATCCATCTATGCATTGTAAACGATTTTGTTCCTGGCGGTATGGGTTCCTACCGGACCAAAGGTGGGGTCAACATTTGACCCCCTCTTTGTTTTCTTTTGTTCTTTTACCATATGTAGATACATAAAAATGATCAATAACTGCATAAATGATTATTCATAATTACTACTGATAACCGTAGTGGACCTCCTTGCATAACGCCAAGTTGAGTGACGGAGGTATCCTAACAAAATGACCGATAAATATCACAGGCGAATGATATTTTGAAAATGAATAATGATAGTGTATTGTGTATAAAATTTCTGTTATTTTGATACTAAATATGTCATATTTGGTGTACATGAAGTAAGCATAGTGATACTTTTATTAGAAAAACGTGCAACATTTTCGCAAAATTTCAAATGTAACCAACATTGTCAACTTGCCTATATATAGTTACACTAGTAGTCTATATTTTAAACTTCTTTAAAAACTTCCCATATATGTATTCTGTCTACAGAATCATTTTTATGTAATATCAAAACCGGTAAAGTACTTTTGTAGCAAGCCAAACATGATCAATGCCCAATTTCACATAATCTTGAAGATTGGACTTTCAATGTTTATTATGATAAATACCGATACATTTTCTGTTTTTGTATCATACCAAAACACTTTATTATATTACGCATGTTTTAAAGTTATGTGCAGCAGTAATAACTCATGAATATATATTCTGCCAAAGTAATCTTTCCTCTGGAGAGCTACTTAAGGTTGAGATTGTGTTATAGACAAAGATATGCAATTATATAAGAATATTAAAATAATAATTATACTAGTATACACGTTATTATACCTCCCACAACGAAGTTAGGGGTGGGGGTATACTGGAATCAGCTTGTCTATCCGTCTATCTGTCCGTAGAAAAAGTTTGTCCGGATAACTCCTTCTTAAGTAATATCCAGGTATTATTATTTTCATTCTGACCCTTTTTAACAAAATTATGGCCCTGTGTTGAAAAATCCTTGTCCGGACATGTCCTCCAAAACTAAGGGGTCAATTTCAACGAAAGTTTTCAGATATGGTAACTACTATCTGATGGTGTGCATTCAGGTATTCTTTTTTTCCATCCAACCCCTTTTTTACGGAACAATGGCCCTTTGTTGAAAAATGCTTGTCCAGACAACTCCTCCAAAACTATGGGACCAATTCCAACGGAAGTTTACAGATATGGTAACTGCCTCTGATATTGTGCATCCAAGTAGTATGTTTTTCTTCCGACCCTTTAAAAAGGAGTTATGGTCATTTGTTGAAAGTTTACAGATATAGTAATTACCCCCTGATGTCGTGCATAAAGGTAGTATTTTTTTTCATTTCGACCCTTTTTAAGGAGTTATGGGTTTTTGTTAAAAATCTTTGTCTTGACAACTTTTCCTTAACTACTAGGACGATCTCAGCAAAACTGGTTCATCTGGGCTAACAAGGGTGTTTTGGCATGGGGAGGGAGTACGAGAAGTATGTCAGTGACATATATACTTAAATAATTACTGGTGGGAGACTATGGATTGTTTTGCAATGCTTTGTCTTAGTAAGCCTTTAGCTTACAGTTCTGGTTTATATAGGAGCGGGGGTATCAGTTATTCTTTGGCTTATAGTTGTAGTTATTATTTTGTTTTGCGTATTGCCCATTCATTAAACAAAATGTGAAGGAGTATTACACTGTTTTATATTGTTAACTCTATACAAATAAAGCAGGGAAAGATATTCTTGTCTGACTCCCCATACAAAATATTTATTTCAGAACATTTGATTTTATGACCTTGAACGAGGTCAAGGTCATCAAAGTTTACAACACTTAAACTTATTCACATGAACAACCTACTTGCCAAATATCAAGACCCAAGGACCTTTAGTCATAGAGAAACACAAGTTAAAGGAAATGTGGAAAGGAAGCTATGTTTTTCGTTTTTTGAACCAAAATGTTATATGACAAATTTACCGGCTGTCTTTTTTTTTGAAATTACTGATGTTGTAAGATATTATTGGTAGCCAACTTTTCAGCAAGTAAGAAAAATAGACTAGTTTTAGAACTATGTAAATTAACGTGTCAAAAATGGAAATTTTCTCATTAGAAATGAAATTTGACACACTTTTTCTGCTTAAATCTTGAATAAAAAGAACAATTCTTTATTAAAATAGTGTAATATTCGGTATAAAAATAACAGTTGGAATATGTTACACACGATGCTGATATCATTTTATAGTAATTGTGTTATTTAAATGCTCTAGGAGGAATTGTATTACCACACCTTTAACACCCACACAGGTGTAAATCAAGGAGGTCCCATTTATCATCAAATGAGTTCTAAAACTAACTGTTCCTGATTTAAGCTTCCTATCCCCATACATTTTTGGATTTATCTTGTTTTGGAATTCCAAGCGGTGGCCGACGCTAATGTTAAATCTCCATAGGTGTTTACCCTACCTGTATGCTGAAGAGGTTGGTGTGAGTCAATTAAAGCTAGAGTGATCTGTTTGTATGGCCTAACGGTATAAAGTAGATCTCACTAAACTGCACAGATTCACCATTATCCGTATGTTCAGCATTTTATTGCTGCCGTAAGCTCTCCGCTAAATGGCAAACTCTATTCCATATTTAGGTTAATGTGATCCATAAAGTAACCGATTTTAAAAATTCATCATCAACGTACCTGTACCTGAATCAGGCAGATGGAGAGCAAATACTTAAAGGATAGCACGTTCCATAAATTTATCACTTGACAAATTTTCATATAAGGCAGCCGTCGGTAATTGTTCATGCAGCGGATATACGAAATAGTTTAAAGTAGACAGTGAAAGCTTCATACGACAGGTACGTAAAGTGGTATCCGTCGTGAACTGTTTAAATAATCATAGTGAATTGTTCGTCTTGGTGATTTTTCATGTAACGGAGATAGATAAATCTGAAAGTGTTTTTAACTTTTCCTTAAGAGGTACAGGATGGCCGTCTTTCAGTGCGAGGACAGCATGTACATGCTTAAGCGTATATATTTCCTTTTTATTGAAGATCTGATAAGAAATGTTGCATGTGATCAAATGATGAAGCGGTTCAGAGATGTTTCACGGCTACTCATCAATGCATCATGCATGCAAACCAAGAGCTTTATGTGGAAAATGGCAGACATAGAGGAGAAAGTTCACGTATAACGAGGTCAATTTGATTTGTGTGTAAGTAAAATCTGACAAATTGGCAGATGAGTCGCATAGAACACCACAATAATTTAGCTATCGGGATGTGTCTACATATTTCTAACCAATCTCCGAACTTTAGCAAAGAAATCAGATGGAATTGAATCAAAACCTTTAATCAAGTGTGATGCAGTCATAAACTGATGGTGACATGACTTCTAATCCCTGTATAAGGGAAGCTGCAATGATCGAAAGGGCTCTGAGCCGCGAAATCTAATGAGCAAACTACAACAAATACTATAACCGTCTGTACAAGACCATCAGATTTGAAAGACAACACCATGTAATCATCCAGATTTCCCCTAAGAGTATCGTAGCTGCCAATAAGTCAACCGGATATCAGCTTTGGAAATTATTTATAATGAGAAAAAGTGACATCAAATAAATGAAAAAAATATAAGGACCATTTTTTTTTTATAGTATTATGATGATGAGGTAACGCGATATATAAGAGGGGCGTATGTTTTTAGTGTGAAGGTTCTTCGGATTGTTAAATTTTTAATTTGGCCGGGATTTCGAAGAGACGGACTTTGTACTTCCATGAATGAAAACGCAGCCGGAAATTGCACGCAATTGTTTTGGCATTCTTGTGTCAAATTTTTGGTATTTACTGGAAACATCCCCCTTTTCGTTACAGATGTATCTAAAACCCGGCCAAAGCCGTCGAGGGAATTAGTCGCGGAAACGACGTACAACAGTCTACTGCCACGTTGCTTTTTCCGTGGACCTGAACACAGCGGTGAAGATGGAACACCTCCGAATTCCAACTCCTGTCGATATCAACGTAGAGCTTCACGGAACGGTAATGTTCTTACCTTCAACACAATCTTGATTTCAAGAGAACATTTTGGAAGGGGTTCATCGAAAAAACACTTTCAGAAAAAAATATTTTGGAACATACAAGGTGTGAGTTTTATCTCAGATATCATAAAAATTGGGGCTAAAACATCGCATGAATATTTCTTAATTGTCGGAAAAGTGATGACTAAAGCACCGGACAAAATTTCAGGTTCCATCTTATTAAGACAGTTACTGGTGGACACACTAAATTATACGGACCACGAAATCTAAATTCACAATCTTAAACTCGATGTGGAGAAAGCCAAGGCAATCGTTGTTTTGCCATGCAATATTTTCAGAGACAAAGTCTATTTCATATATGCCTAGTTCTGAGTTTATCTGATCTCTCTCTTCTAGTCTTAAGGTGGCTCCACACTTTCGTAATTAACCAGCGAAATTCGTTGAAACTTTCATATAATGGTTATGCAACTATGCAGAGTTGATTTTATGAAAATCTAAACACTCCGATAGTTAGGGGACTTTTTTGGAAAAAATACCAAAAAATTGAATTTTCGTCAATTTTAATATTTTCCGGTTTTTTTTTGGGTGTGACATTGTTCGGAACAATAACAACAATAATAAAATGAAAAGAAGCATTTCTAATTAACCCTACAAATATTTTATTTATCGCAAAATATGTAACACATGTTACACAAAGTGTTTTTTATTGAATTTGAACGGATAAAAGTGATTATCTACAAGCTAAAAGCCAACAGGACACAAAGATCTATACATATAGAATGGGAAATTGAACAAAATATACACAATGGCTTTATAATTAATTTATTTTACATTTTACAATCACTTCGATCCGGGTAAGAGTTATCTTCCTTGAAAAAAATCGGAACTTTTTGCAGAGGGGTGACATTTACACAATGACAGTTGTCCCTGTTTACATATAACAAAAATGATGGAAATAAATCAAAAATATGATATCAAAATTATCAATTTATTGTTCTTTAATGGAACCAAATTACCCTCAGTCATGTACACTTTGGACATCATTCCACAGTCCGCTAACTCACGGTATGTTTATAATTACATGTCAGGTACATATGTGACCAGAGGCTATCGCATGGTATGCCGTTCTCACGTGCACTCACACATGCATTTTATAGGTATCTTGATATTTTACAAAACATTATTTTCACAGAGTAAGTAGACTACATTTGTAAACACGATTTAATCGACAGAGCGAAACTTCCTCAACAGCGAAAATCGTAACGACCTCGAGCTTATGAACTCGTGTTGCACATGTGAGGTCGGTACGTCCGCATTCCATGCGTTTCCTATATGACCTTCTTGAGGTCGTTTGGTCTCATGTCACTATCTTCCCGTGAGTCTGTTTATGTCTATGAATTTGAAAGCTTTATTCCTGAAATACGTGTGATTATACATTTCCCGGTAAAATCTCGATATCGGGTGTTGACATATCATCGGCACGCACGTGTACTATTGTTTACCAGGGGCCTGTTCGTGTATGCGGAGCAACCGGTTTGACCGTTTATAAATGTAACAATTTCGGGTATAAATCCTGGCGGACCTGCAAATGTATATGCAGGCCTTGCAAGGCTTTCTCACGGCTCGCCTGAAAGCAGCATCAGATTACTAGGTCCGACCTTATTTAATAAACGAACAACAGTGGTCCGATCGGTTTGACCGTTTAAACGAAAACGGCCAAGGTGTAACTATAATTTGCACAACGACATTGAATGCCCGATACGCAATACGGAAATGACGACACGGTGTACATGCACATTTCGATCAAGATAATTGAGTCCGAGCTGTACTTTTTCCGGAAGTACGTCACGAAAATGGACGCTGATGACGATGTGTGGAACCACCTTAATCCATTCCCTTTCTTTACAACCAGAAATGGGAGCATGTGAGATAGAAAACAAATATTGCGCGTCGAGACAGTTCACGAGAGCAGATGTAAATGGCAGTAATCGCGATAAGTACACTCTGCCATTGAATCGTTTACATCGATAGTGACGAAGCCACTTTTTTAAGTTTTGACAGCTGCATATCGAGTCCATATGTTGTTATTGAGCTTCAATGATCTGGATGCAGAATAATCTTCGAGGAGGCTGCGGAAAAAAACTGTTTAAATATTTTGACTATGAATAACATGAAACTGTTGTCTTGTTTTTATTCGTGATTCGAAACATAATTCCAAAGATGATGTCGCTCTCCAGTCTAACGTCTGTTAGGAGGACCTTAAGACATCAGAGGTAGACGGTATCCAATTGATACCGATTTTATTAATCCAACACCCAGATATGACAATATTACATCAAAGGTTGTTACGATAATATAGGTAACCTTTTAAAGCAAAGTTAAACGAGTTGTCGAGTTGGTAAATACCGTTACATTAGATAAGTCATTTGATCCAATGATCACACACAGTATATTCTCTAATAATGTATAATGAACTAAAATGTTGATTTGGTACAATTTTATAATATTGTTTACAATGGAAAGCTCTACTCATAAAGTAACAATTATAATGTAAGTGCTAATATCGTGGCCAACACGAGTGATTAATATAAGTTGAATAACTTGTTTCATAATTGTTGTAAAATAAAAAGTGCAAAATACCGAGAAACAGAACACGAAATTAACAAACTTTATCTAAATAATAATAAAATATTATTCTGATTAATACTATTGTTAAACTAAAAAGTGAACAATATTTGTAATGGCATTATTCCTACATGTGACCCTTATAAGGTACATTGGGAGGATTAGGAAACCCAAATCTCGCAAGTTTCAGTATGCATTTAGGCATTAAATCTTGTCTGTGGTACACATACTTAGTTTTGCGTAAGTCAGTAGAAAGAGCATGTTTTTCATTTCAGTATATCTGGTGCCCTTCCATACTTTTCTGCCAAAAAAATAGTTCCAAAATCGCTTATATTTTTCTCTTCTAAGGGCAGAATTTCGTTTATGTTGCTCAACATTTTCAGTTTCCCACCACACCTGTCTGTTACTTTCATTTGTTATACATAGACAACACAGGCAATATTCACACTCTTCTGCATCAAACACCTGCTCCACAGTAAACTGTTCAACATCAGTTCCATTGTCAATTTCCGCAAAAAGATTATTTCCTGATGAAGTCTTCACCTGATCCTGGACAGGCACTTCGTTATATTTAGTTGATATATGGTGTCCTTTTGTTCTTGTGTAACAACAAGAGCAAGGATAGATTTTGGGTCATTTTCATCCTGATTATCCATTTTGAGTAAGGAGTAATTTAAAAATGCGACAGTTTAGGTTATATGCGCGGGAAACCTGTGAGGAAATGGGGCAATAATCAGGAGCATGGCATACATGGTTACATTATAATAACTCTTTTGGTATTCTAATCAATATTTGTTTTACTTTCATTTGTAGGACAGAAAAGAAAACGAATACTCTAGGATTGATATTGGAACACATTATATGCTGATTTGGTTCAAAGTTAGTTAATTAGGGTCAATAAGATAAGAAAGATAACATTTGTTTCATTACCACAGCATCAGTTTCAAGCGAACATATAATAGATATACACGTGTATAACATTGCGGGCCCATTGAAAAAGAAAAGAAAAAGGACACCAAGTTTTAGAACTGAATTTTCTGGGGATGACGTTAAAAAAGCCGACATTCCAAGGAAAATGCTAAATGTACAGACATTCCTGACAAGCAGGCTAAACAAACAAGTGGGAAAAAAACAAACCTTGGAAGTTTGGACTACTGGTCAACATGATGATTCTATGGATCATAATACAATGCCAGCACCTAGTGCTCTTAGGACTTACCTAAAAGCATAAAAGAAGAAGTGCTATACTTGATTAAAGTTGTGGAACACCATTAAGAACATTGTAAAGAAATGAAAAAAAAAAAAAATCAAATCAGAAAGGACATGTTTTAAAGGCTCAACTTTAATGTGGCATGGTTTTTTACCCCGTACCTTCCCGACAAGGGTTACTTAGTGTAGTGAATGGCAGAGTTCATCATGGTTTTATCTGCAGTGGAACGTTGCCTTCGCATTATGCAAAATTTGTTGATGGTGCTGGTATTGGAAATAATAAATAAGCCAAAAAATCACACCTCTTTAAGTCTTACCAAAAACATATTCAGGATGAATACAATGATTCAACATCGACAGCACTCCTCGATGAAATTTGTCTTTATTATGATGAAAGGTTAGAAAGTATTGATATGATGAAAGATGCCAGGCATGGATTGAGGAAGGATGCCAAGGACACAGGTGTTGTTGCTAATGGTGACCGCATACATAAAGTTATAAACTACTAACATGTTACCAAAGCAGATGAAAACATTTCTAAGCGACATGAAAAACTGGGAATAGAAAAGATATATAGGTATCTTTCTGACATCACCGTCTCCGTGGGAGTCCATACTCATGACAGAAACCTATCTATCAATAAGTACATCAGAGAAGAATGTGAACCCGAAAACCAAAATGACACCTGGCATTGTGTGAAATCTGTCAAAAAGGCACTGAAAGGAGCAGCATCAGGTCCAGCTGCTCTACAGGAAAAAAACTTCGTCTTTTCAGCTTAGTGACAAAGTTTAACCTGTTGCCACCCATATGTATTGGGTCATTAGAAAATGCGGGGTTAATGCTGTAAAACTACGACAATCTTTGGAAAACATCACAAGAACAATCACAGTGCATCTGACCTAACATCAAGAGATGCAAGATAGATCCAAACTACGATACATCAAGGATAGGTATTGATCCAAAAACATTTGTTTTATATATTGACATACCAGTTTACCAATTCACGTTATTCAAGTATGCAGAGGACTATAGATTAGGAAGAGACACGTTTTATGTAGAATGCTTCAACAATGTGATTAACATTTATCAGGACAAAAGATCTGCTTTCTCAGAAGACCAATACAAATCAAGAGCCAACTTGGCAGCTTGCAGTCTGTCAATGGAATGAAAATGTTGATCGTGGACATACATCTGTTTGGAATCCTTATAACCAACATGCGCCACGCAGTACCAAAGGAAATGAACTATACATGTAACAGGGTTGAGCATGCCCCTTTATGTATGTGATCTCATTTGTTATTTTTGTAGTAACCATTTTGGATTGTGGCACCAAATGTAAAATTGACGATACCATGTTGATTCTTTCGTTAAATCCCAATTCGAATTAACCGTCATCGTACATTTACTTTATGAAATTAGCTCTCTCTCTCTCTCTCTCTCTTGAATATACTCAATAATCATTATACAAATGAGAAGCAGCCTTGTCATGCTGAATGTGTGCTCTAACACTTGTGTGGATCTCTCTGATTGATAAGACAACGATATATCATCATATGGTATAAGTAAGTCGTAACTCCGAGTAATTGAGCAAGTATATATTCTTTTGTACAGTTTTATAAATGAGCATTTATTTCACTTTTTGTTTTAAAATTAGGGGAAAGATATTATGAACAATACGGCAATTATCAAAGGAAACCACGTCATCATATTCACATACATAACCATTTCACATCAAGTATATCAGTGAGCATCCCAACTCGACTGACGTGTATGCGTAGCTTGTTTGTTTTGTAACATTAAAGTAATTGTGACTGGAATAACTTACTGTGGCATTCGGTTATTAATATGTTACTGGTTGATATGAAAGACGACTGCGTTACACATGTACCTTTAAGTACGGTATTCGATCTAATTAATATTGGCGTTCATGTTCCCTTCCTGATGTTATTGAATACACAGCGATAACAACGTCGAGAAATCATGCTTAAATAACAATATAGAAACGATGTCACATATTAGATCTCAATACAATTTAATTTTCACGGGGTATTTTTTATGAAGATAGACAAAACTGATCATTTGTACAATAACGCATCATTTTGATGAGCGTCACCAAACATTCTGAACTTTCAGTGTTACAAATTTGCTATAATCAATAGTAGAATAGGATAATTAAAAGACCGATTGTATATACTTTATGTCTTTCAATAGCTGTCACGTACGCAAAATTGCTGTAAAATGATAGGCAATCTCTCATTTAATTGGTAAATACGGTACACAAGTCCAAACATATGCATCACCCCGTCCTCATATGACCTTGGGTATGGCAGGGACTTTTAACCATGCACAAAACAATAACTTTACAACGTGTACATCATTTGGCCTTGCACTACTATTCGTATACAGCTAACACAGAAGTGGGTCATTGCCATGATGGTATCGAGTAAGGAAATTCTATCGAGAAAGTTTCTTGTGTTGACAGTTAATTTCCTCAGTATGTTTTTGTGTGTCGGATTTCCCTTGAACATGTCAGTATTAAACTTGGAGCTTCTTCGTGTTTTTGGAGAAAGCAGACTTAAGACAGCACTTGTCCAGTCTGTTACGACTGGGATAATCGAAATCGCAGGTATGTTAAACCATACAAAACATTATTGAAATGTTTAGATACCATATTCTATCCAGGGAAATTACATTTGTTTAAGTGTTTTCTCCATACTTACGATGTTGTAAATGAATGCTGGAATCATAGTGATATATACTGCTATGTCTAATTTATTTGTATATTCATCAATTGAAAACCGCATAACTAAATTGCATGACTACGCACACAGACGGTCTTACCACTGCTAATATTCCGACAAGAAACTAACAATAATGAGAACAAAGTTATTTGTTATATACAAAACGGAATGATATAATATGATATCATTATTCACACGTTTTCAGGTTTTATTTGTGGACAGTGTGTAAATAAGTACGGAGTAAGAAAGGTTGGCATGTTTGGTGGACTGCTGGCTTTTCTAGGACTTGCCTCGTCATTCTTTGCCACGAGTGTAACCTACTTTATTGTCTCCATTGGTGTAGTTGCAGGACAGTAAACTAACTTACATTTATATATAAAAAACGTCGTTAATAAGCTTAATTGGCTAATTTATCAATATTTTTATTTAACTTATGTTGATGGTGGTTTGAAGATGATCAATCTTGCTGCGTTTATAAACTCTCTTAAACTTACCTGGATCAGAAGACTATCAGAGTACTTGAAAATGGCAGGCCATACTTAAAACTTATATTGACATAGATCTTCTTGCAAATTGTGGTTCTGAATATATTCAGATATGTGTAAATAAGTGTAAAAATAGATTCTGGAGTGATGTGCTCAGATCATGGTACACACTAAATACAAAATATTATGATGAAAAAATTCAGGAAAACATAATGAAAGTTCCCATTTGGTATAATAGTAAAATCAAGATAGGAGGAAGAACTTTTTTTTTACAGAAAATACTATCAGAAAAACATTTTTATTCTGAATGATATAATAAAGGAGGTTAGCACATTTCTTTTTTTACACATTTGTAGAATTTATTCAAAAATACCAAGTAAACACATTTTTTTTACAGTATCAGGGTCTTGTCTCTGCAGTTAAAGACTTTATTTCATCATTTGATACATACAGACATAAGATAATTTATCCCTACATACCTATCACCTTAGAACTTTTTCTTAAAGATTTAAAAGGGTCTAAAATGTTTTACAACATCATAATCAAATCAGACAAGATACCATCTGGTACCAGAAAGTGGAATACTATATTCGACAACATGGATAAACTAACCTGGTGTAAAATCTACAAAATGCCATTCTGTGTGACAACAAATACAAGACTTCAACGGTTCCAGTATAGAGTGATTCATCATGTACTAACGACTAACTCATTTCTATGTAAAATTGGAGTAGTTGTCTCCCCTCTTTGTGTACTATGCAACTCTGAACCAGAAACAATTACTCATATATTATGGGAATGTGAAGAAATACAAAGATTACTAGAAAGTCTTGACACATTACTGGAAGCTCTTCTAATTCCATGTTCAGTAAATAAAAAATCTTTTCCTTTTGGCCTTTTTCATCAGAATATTTACAGAATGAGATGTTTGCATAACTCATGAAATATAAACGCTCTTGTAAATATAATTTAAGACAACTATCTGATTCAAAAGTACATTGCTAATGGTTTAAAAATGATTGGAAAAATGGGACAATCTAATATAGTTGTAATGTAATACACTTTAAAAAAATAAATATTTTTACGATTATTATTTTTATTATCATTATTATGAAGAAGTGTGCTTATGTGTGCTTGTGAGTGTGAACATCATAATGGTAATGATGTGATGATGATGATTACGATGATGATCGTGTCATCAAATTGGTGTGTGTTTGTTGTTGAAGAAAATGATGATGATGATGATGATGATGATGATGATGATGATAAATCGTGTAAATTAAAAAAAAGTTAAAAAATAAATTAAAAAAATAAATATATTTTGATTTAACACTAAGTACGATAAAGCTACTTTTACAACATACTTTAGTATTCAGTGGTATTTAAAAAAACCGAGTTCGTGGTACTGTGGAAAACTGGGCTGTGCTAATTTTGTGCGAAGTAAATACATTTTACATTTTTTATTTACAAATAACTTATCATTATAACCATTCTTATGATTCATTTTAGAAATAAAACACATCGTCGAATGTTGAAACTGGATACTGATATATTCGTTATCCAAATACAATCTTTCCTTGTATTAATTTTCAAATTATTTGTCGGTAATTAGATTTGTTTTGTTATTTTCTTCATAACATAGTGAATAAGACGATTAATTAAAGGCTGGGGTTACATGACCAACAGTGACCAAATGCGACTACAGCATTATCATCGTTTTCGGATATTAGCGTGCTGTGAAATCTCAGTTGTCAAAGATGATGGAACAAATGGCATGTTTTTCTCACTTTACACACAGTTTTTACTGTTTACTACTAATATTACACACTGTCACAGATATCGGAATAGTAACGGGTATCTAATCAGCAAACATATGAACTGTACAATTAAAGAACGTAAATCAGATTTGTTTTATCGCAAAACCTCTCATATTTATGTTTACTCAAGAGAAGATTGTTAAAGCATAGGAAGAGGGTGTTTTTTCAAAAGAGAACATTTATTGCAATGCTAGTATTTATGCGTGTTAACAAGTCATGTATACAATTCTTTTTCAACAGGATTTGGATTTTCTTTTACCTTTGTATCTTGTGGGACATCTGTTGGTGAATACTTCGACGGAAAAGCAAAGCTTGTAGCAATATCAATAATCGGTACCGGAGCTGGATGTGGTGGAATGGTAATCCCGTTTCTGTTGGACTATTTGATCGAGATGTATGGATTGAGAGGATGTGTGTTAATTGTGGGGGGACTCGTGGGGAATATGATTTGTTTCTTTGCTGTTTGTAAACCTAAATCTGTCGGTTTACACAAAACTAAACTCGACTGTTCTGGAAATGCTGACCGAAAACAATCAGCAATTCATCAACCGCTGGACGAAGACAGAGTCACCATCGATAATGCAATCCTTAACAACAAAAATATACCTGGGAAACAAAATACTTGTACTGAAAAGTTGAATTCGCTCCGAAAAAACTATATTTTTATCATTTTCATATTTGGGATTTCGTTAACATTTTCCGCATTTGGCGCGGCATTGATTTATATGTTGGAATTCTTTAAGAAGAAGGGATTTGCTGAAGACAAAGCGATGTTGTTTTACTTTTATATGAATATATCAGCCACTTTAGGTAGGTTGATACCCGGACTGTGTATACTCTTACCGCATATAGATGGTCTTGTCATATCTGCGATCTGTACCATTGTGAGCTGTTTAAGTAGCTTAGGTCTACTTGGAGCAACAACATATTACCAACATGTGATTCTGATGTGCGTCTTTGGGATGACACTTGGCTGTGCTAACACAGTCCTATCAATGACTACGATGGAACTTGTGGGTCTAGACAATTACGCTATCGGAATGGGAATCCTTTTGCTGGTAATTGGACCAAGCAGCATCTGTGCTGGTGCCGTTTCAGGTATCTAATTTAGTATTATTATAACACGTGCTTACTGTTTTTTAAAATTAATCGAACAGAAGTTAACTATCTGGGCATGAACACGGCTGCAAAAATCCATGACACTTGAAAAACAGTGGTACTGACTTAGAAAATGTGAATCGGAAACTGTCTTAGCATTTCGACTATCGTTATTTTAATTTGACGTCACGTCATTACTGGTCCCTGTTTACACTATAGTATGATAGAAACTCATGCATTTCTGAGTTATCTGATTATAATATAACATAGAAAATATTTTCAAAAAATAATAATAACTTGTCAAAACCCACGTTCCAACATCAAAACCTGCCAATATATGAAGAAATAATGATTTTTCATCCAAACCTTGACCACCGTAATATATGTTTCTTTTCTTTTTTAAACTTGCGTTTTCAAACGGCACCTTCCGCAATCTAATGTGCTATTGGCAGACCTCTTCTTTCTGTGAATGTAGCTTTTGACACACAAATTCGAGAAAAGACGAAATTGCTAACCCTAGCCTAGCTGGATACCTATTTGAAAAAAAAAGAATGTGAAGCACCAAGAATAAACTTTATCATAAATTTTCCACTTTTCGTGCATGCACTTTTGCAAAAAAGTTTGCTTCATGTCTTCTCAATCGAAAAAACCCTATAAAACTGCAATTCTACAATGCAGTATATTGCTACCTCTTCGTTGGTGTCGCTGTGTACATATTTGTAATATGTCTATGTGATTGTATAGTAACTTACTCACCATTATTATTACAGGTTGGTTAGTCGACTTGACTGGATCCTATCATGCGTCATATTATAGTGTTGCTGTTGCTCATGGCGTGGCTTGTTGTTTGTTTGTCCTGGCAGCGACATTGCAGAAGTTCAACCGAAGTCAGGCCTACTGCAAATGTATAAATAATTAAAAATGATACTTGATACACGTCATGATCTAGTTTACATATTGATGTCCACTGGTAGGAGGATACACATGTCAACCAGTAAGTTATATAGTGTGACAAAGCATTGCTCGAGTCGTAAATTTGTAATAACTAGCCTTCCAAGGTTCGATATAGGGTCATTAGCCTATTATATAACAACTTTACTGTATCTTAGATAATTTTGCCCTAAATAAAAATAATTACAGCTGTCAAGTAGATCTAATGATGGATAATTCCTTGAAACTTGAATCATGTTTTTTTCTTTCTTCTTTCTTTTCAACAATCTTTAAAACATCTGCAGCTGAAAGTACTAATAGTTAAAGCACTAAAATGAGACCGAATGTCTATTTTTTCAACTGGTGAAATGAATGCACAGGCGCTATGTATAACTCATCCAATACTACTAATGCAAATGAGACGCAATATTCAATTTGTTTTTCTTGATTCCATGATACATGTAATTGCTTAAAAACTTGTCCCTGATGCTCTTCTGCTCTTTACTTTAAACTTTAAACTGATATCTTTTACTGATAGTAGTCCTTAAAATACCTCAGTAAAGTGAATCCCAGTTCGAGGTGTATAAATGTTTGTACATGTTATAGAGTACCGTAATCTAACTAAAGAATTCCATGTTACCTTACTCACGTCACAAGGGATATATCGCATTTAATTTTGACCTCAACTGAATATTTATTTCATTCAAAGGAATACTCTTATACCCTTAAAAGCATTCCCCACATTTTGATTGTTGTCATCAAGGATAGAATGCGATATTACAACATCTATTTTCTGTGTGATATGTAACTATAAAATATAATATTAATATTTTATATTACATATTATCATTTCCAAAGGTCTGTACTACGAAATGACCACTAAATACCGCGTCTAGCTATAAACGATATTAGTATTATGCAGAGAAGAAGCTACCTTCCCATGGGTGATCTGCAATGTATTAGTGATGGTTTAATGCTTGCATTGATATCATCATCATATGGCGTTAAAAGGTCGGAAATTCGAGTTAATATGTCAGAATTGGAGTTATTATATTAAAACAAGTGATCCTTATTTTCCTCCGTACACTTATAAATATGAGCGTTTATTTTACAGCAGGCTTTTATTGTCAAAATAGAAGTATAGGTTACAGACAACAAAGAGCAGATTGCAAAATAGCATCGTCATCATATTCACATACATTACATTACCACAACAATCATGTCAGGGAGCCCTCATATATGTGCGCTTTGCTTTGTCTTTTTAACTTCAGAAGCGACAATTTTGTCTTGAATAACTTGTTTTCTTATTTAGTCACTATATGTTCTGTTTAAATAACAAAGTATAAACTATGACACGAAGCAAAATTTGAGGGCTAATTAGCATTTAACTTTAAATGCTGAACTGTTCATTTGAACAATGTTATGTATGGTGCTTGACATCATAAATTGCTCTAATGTAGGTCAAGGTCAAGGTCAAGGATATTTTTTCTTTTTACTACTAATGAGTTACATTTTAGAAAATGTTCAGTGAACAAAGCTTTGCTTTTGTTCTTTTGAGATTTGACGAAGCGAATCATTTGTACAATATCAAATTGTTTTGATAAGCTTCTTTGTACAATCCAGTACTTCACTTATTGTACGTTTGCAAGCATCAAGAGGCGAATGGGGTAATTATTAGAACACATGTGACTAGTAACTGAAGACAGATCTGATTTCTTTAAACAGCCGCCATGAAGGCCAAAGTACAGCAAAAGATATGGTTTAAACAAGCGTTTAATTGGTAATTACGTTGAAACATATGCATTGTCCCGTCTTTCAATGACATGAGATATTGCGAGACAATAAACAGTAAAAACCTGTACCACATGTACAGCGTTTAGCCTTACACTGCATGCCGTATACACTTCACGTAGGTAATTTACATTAGTCATTGTATACATGGCGTCGTGTAGGAAAGTTTTAACGAGAAAGTATCTTGTAATGATAGTAAGTTTTCTTAATATGTTTTTATGCGCCGGTTTTTCCTCCAACATGTCAGTGTTAAACGTGGAGTTTCTTCGTGTTTTTGGGGAAAGTAAAGCACAGACAGCGCTTGTCCAAGCTGTTACTATTGGGATAATGGATATTGCAGGTAAGTCGACCGCCATCAAACACTATCAGGGATGAAATGTTTTAAAACACACTCTATTCATGGAATTTTTAATTATCATTTTAATCACTTCCGGTAATTATAGGAATTATATGAAGTTCTAAATTAATGTTGTACTCAAACTTATTTATTCTGCCAGTCCCGACATATTTATGTGCCTATTGATTGATTAGGGGCCGCGGCTGCCGCTTGGTTAAGGCGTCCGACATTCAGCTTCCACTAGCCCTTCACCACTTGGTCTCGGGGCCGAGGCCTACGTGGGGCAGTCGCCAGGTACTTTCCGCAAGTCGTTGTTTGTCTCCGGGAACTCCGTATTTCCTCCACCACATAAACTTGACACGTAAATGCCCATAGCTGTTAATTGGACGTAAATCACAAACAAACAATCATTATTTTTTTCAATCGTAAATGTATTAAATTACTTACGTGTTAACAAAACCATGATTCGAGCTCAAAACGATAAAACTATTGGAAAATAGGAACAGAAGAGAGATTTACTTGGAGACCCTTGAAAAACGTACAAGGGGAATGAGATCAGATGTTCCGGAGGGGTAAGCCTGCTTTATTGACGACACCTGTCGTGTAGATCTGGTCAAATCCAAGTAAAGTCACTTCCTCACATCGAGAACTCGGGTAGTGACAACAAAACCACAAGAAATTTAATGAGCATAATCAAAAGCATCGACCTTCATATCGCATTATCTTACGTAATAGTATATTTCCCTGCAAGATCATGATTACCATAAAACTTGTCGATAATCCTTGTCAACCGGCATCTTTGGAATTGTGATTTGTAAGTTTGTCTGTCATCAGTCGACATCTATCACGGGGGTCATGATATTCGGAACAAGCTCTTGAATACCGAAATACCGAAAACTGTGACATATTAAGACGCAAGTATGGAAGCAGGGGTGTTACTGTCAAGAAAATAAAAGTCAAAATCGTTCTGCATATCGTACAGCTTAATTGTAAGCCGTCTGATGGTTCTGTTGTAAGTTTAGACGGAGGAAAGTGGCTTAAGTAGAAGAGTATGTTGTTTCCTTGATTTCAAGCTATGGGAGATGTAATTGATCGATGTGGACAATAAATGCCTTATGATTAAAAGACAGCAGAGCATCGATATATCTGACTGTGAAATTGAAGGACTTGGCTAGACTTTGTTACCAGTCTGATAAGCTATCAAATCGACCAGAATATAGGCATAGTTTGTTCCAATTGCCGCGTAGACTCTCGAGTGAATATACATTCTTTTATTTTATTTTATTAACTATTGTACACAATTCATTGTTTATTTACGTTTTCATGATACCGTAATTATCTTCCATGTTAAATATATAGTTTACCATTTTTACAGACTCTGGTATGTCTCGGCCAGGGGAAAGAACCCAAAGCCTTCCTCACAGGGGCGAACGCTCAACTGAAGGCCAAAAGTGAGGCATTGTCAGGGGAGACTTTAGGAAGAAGAAATTTGTTTAGAAAGAAGAGAAAAGATAAAATCCCAAGTTTAGTCGCCTCTTACGATCATGCATGTGGGCAGCAGGTACAATTCTTACGCCCTACCCGCAGGGACGCCTTTTCTCTAGGCACCATAGAATAAGCTGTTTGGCTACGTGTACGTCCGTCTGCTAAAAACTAAACGAGACTAGTAAAGCATATTCTTTTTTTCGGATATTTTCGTTCTGCTAAAAGTTGATTTTTTTTAAAGTTTAACAAAAAAAGCAGAGAAAATAGCACATATGTGCAAACTTGTTCTTTCAGCTTACACGTAGTTAATACTATTAACTGTCATAATTTGAAATTTTATACTTACATTACAACAGATATTGGAATAAAACCAAAGAAGATATTAACACAATTTTGATATGTAAACTACAATGTACCATACTTGGGGTTGATTGTGAAAGCGGTAATTATTATTTACGATCGGACATTATGCTCGTGTGTAAAATGAACACATCGTAATCCACAGTTATCGACCAGTTACATCAGTCACTCAACACAGAAAACAAAAACAACAGTTATCTTTAAAAATAGATCATTAATTGTGATGGTCATTTGATTGTAAATAATTTTTGTATATTTTGTAAACAGGATTCGGATTTTCATTTGTCTTTGTATCTTGCGTGCCATCTGTTGGTGAATACTTCGACGGAAAAGCAAAGCTGGTTGTAATATCAATTATTGGTACCGGAGCCGGGTGTGGTGGAATGGTATTCCCTTTCCTCATGGACTATCTGATGGAGAGCTATGGATTGCGTGGATGTGTTCTTATCATAGGAGGACTCATGGGGAACATGATTTGTTCCTTAGTTGTTTGTAAACCTTAATCTGCCGCCTAAAATCTTGGGTTCGCAAGATGAGCACAGACAACGAACATCCTCGATTCATCAGCTCACACATGACGACAGGGTCACTAATGTACCAGAGCATAGTAATATCGACAGGGACCAATATTCATGCACCGAAAAGTTGAATTCACTGAGAAAAAACTGTAATTTTATCATACTTTACACTTGGAATTTCTCTGACACTTTCCTCTTTTGGTGCGTCAATGATTTACATGTTGGAAATTCTTCAGATTAAAGGATTTGATGAACATGTAGCGATACTATTCTATTTTTATATACATTTTTCAGCCACTTTAGGTAGGCTGATACCCGGAGTGTGTATAATCCTACCACACATGAATGGGCTGGTCGTATCCGCGATCTCTACAATTCTGAGTTGTTTAACAAGCGTCGGTCTTCTTGGAGCAACAACATACTACCAACATATGATTCTGATGTGCGTCTTTGGGATGACCTTTGGTTGTGCTAACACAGGGCTAACAATGACTACAGTGGAACGTATTGGATTCGACAATTACGCTATCAGAATTGGAATCATTTTGCCGGTCATTTGCCTAAGCAGCATCTGTGCTGGTGCTGTTTCAAGTATACTATTATTTATGTTCACACTGTGTGGTTGAAATTAGTCAAATCAATATTAAGTTGAATTTTATTTATAAGTAGTCGTTGTTTATATCTAATTCTTTTTCAATATCATTTTGCTAAAGGGCAAATGGTCAAAATTATCAGGCCAATCTTCTTATTTGTTCACTTCTTCATTGATATGAAAACTTTTTGATTTTAAGATGCGTTTTTGTTGGCATTAACACGTTGATACTTATTATTCAATGGTACGGATTTTGCTTTTGAGTTCCAAATGACGCAAATTCTTCTATATGTTGATATATTTTCCGGGAGCAATGTTGTTTCATGTGGTTACTATTTTCCGGGAGCAGTATTGTTTCATGTGGTAACTATATTCCGGGAGCAGCGTTGTTTCATGTGGTAACTATATTCCGGGAGCAGTATTGTTTCATGTGGTAACTATATTCCGGGAGCAGTGTTGTTTCATGTGGTAACTATTTTCCGGAAACATAATTGGTTCATGTGGAATCTACTTTCCGGGAGCACTGTTGTTTCATGTGGTAACTATATTCCGGGAGCAGCGTTGTTTCATATGGTAACTATATTCCGGGAGCAGTATTGTTTCATGTGGTAACTATATTCCGGGAGCAGCGTTGTTTCCTGTGGTAACTATTTTCCGGGAGCAGTATTGTTTCATGTGGTAACAATTTTTCAGGAGCAGTATTGTTTCATGTGGTAACTATTTTTCGGGAGCAGTGTTGATTCATGTGGTAGTTATCTTCCGGGAGCAGGATTGTTTCACGTGGTTTCATGTGGTAACTATTTTCCTGGAGCAGTATTGTTTCATGTGGTGACTATTTTCCGGGAGCAGGATTGTTTCATGTGGTAACTATTTTCCGGTAGTGATGTTGTGTCATGTGGTAACTATTTTCCGGTAGTGATGTTGTGTCATGTGGTTACTATTTTCCGGGAGCAGTGTTGTTTCATGTGGTAACTATTTTCCGGGGGCAGCATTGTTTCATGCGGTAACTATTTTCCGGGAGCAGTATTATTCTATGTGGTTTCATGTGGTAACTATTTTCCAGGAGCAATGTGGTTTCATGTGGTTTCATGTGGTAGCTATTTTACGGGAGCAGTATTGTTTCATGTGGTAGTTATTTTACGGGAGCAGGATTGTTTCATGCGGTAACTAATTTCCGGGAGCAGGACTGTTTCATGCGGTAACTAATTTCCGGGAGCAGTATTGTTTCATGCGGTGACTAATTTCCGGGAGCAGTATCGTTCATGCGGTAACTAATTTCCGGGAGCAGTATTGTTTCATGTGGTAACTATTTTCCAGGAGCACTGTTGTTTCATATGGTTACTTTTCTCCGGGAAAATAATTGTTTCATGTGATTGCTATTTTCTTGGAGCAGTGTTGTTTTATGTGCAATGTTGTACCATATGGTAACTATTTTTCCGGGAGCAGTATTGTTTCATGTGGTAACAAATTACCGGGAGCACTGTTGTTTCATGCAGTAACTAATTTCCAGGAGCAGTATTGTTTCATGTGGTAACTTTTTTCCGAGAGCAGGATTGTTTCATGTGGTTAATATTTTCCGGAAGTGATGTTGTGTCATGTGGTTACTATTTTCCGGGAGCAGTGTTGTTTCATACGGTAACTATTTTCCGGGAGCAGTATTATTCTATGTGGTTTCATGTGGTAACTATTTTCCAGGAGCAGTATTGTTTCATGTGGTAACTTTTTTCCGAGAGCAGGATTGTTCCATGTGGTTAATATTTTCCGGAAGTGATGTTGTGTCATGTGGTTACTATTTTCCGGGAGCAGTGTTGTTTCATACGGTAACTATTTTCCGGGAGCAGTATTATTCTATGTGGTTTCATGTGGTAACTATTTTCCAGGAGCAGTATTGTTTCATGTGGTAACTATTTTCCGAGAGCAGGATTGTTGCATGTGGTTAATATTTTCCGGAAGTGATGTTGTGTCATGTGGTTACTATTTTCCGGGAGCAGTGTTGTTTCATACGGTAACTATTTTCCGGGAGCAGTATTATTCTATGTGGTTTCATGTGGTAACTATCTTCCAGGAGCAATGTGGTTTCATGTGGTTTCATGTGGTAGCTATTTTACGGGAGCAGTATTGTTTCATGTGGTAGTTATTTTCCGGGAGCAGGATTGTTTCATGCGGTAACTAATTTCCGGGAGCAGGATTGTTTCATGTGGTAACTATTTTCCAGGAGCACTGTTGTTTCATATGGTTACTTTTTTCCGGGAAAAAATTGTTTCATGTGATTGCTATTTTCTTGGAGCAGTGTTGTTTCATGTGCAATGTTGTACCATGTGGTAACTATTTTTCCGGGAGCAGTATTGTTTCATGTGGTAACAAATTACCGGGAGCACTGTTGTTTTCATGCGGTAACTAATTTCCAGGAGCAGTATTGTTTCATGTGGTAACTATTTTCCGAGAGCAGGATTGTTTCATGTGGTTAATATTTTACGGAAGTAATGTTGTGTCATGTGGTTACTATTTTCCGGGAGCAGTGTTGTTTCATGCGGTAACTATTTTCCGGGAGCAGTATTATTCTATGTGGTTTCATGTGGTAACTATTTTCCAGGAGCAGTATTGTTTCATGTGGTAACTATTTTCCGGGAGCAATGTTGTACCATGTGGTAGTTATTTTCCGGGAGCAATGTTGTATCATGTGGTAGGTTTTTTCCGGGAGCAGGATTGTTTCATGCGGTAACTAATTATCGGGAGCAGGATTGTTCCATCCGGTAACTAATTTCCGGGAGCAGTATTGTTTCATGCGGTAACTAATTTCCGGGAGCAGGATTGTTTCATGCGGTGACTTATTTCCGGGAGCAGTATTGTTTCATGCGGTAGCTAATTTCCGGGAGCAGGATTGTTTCATGTGGTAACTATTTTCCAGGAGCACTGTTGTTTCATATGGTTACTTTTCTCCGGGAAAATAATTGTTTCATGTGGTTAATATTTTCCGGTAGTGATGTTGTTTCATGTGCAATGTTGTACCATGCGGTAACTATTTTTCCGGGAGCAGTATTGTTTTATGTGGTAACAAATTACCGGGAGCAGTGTTGTTTTCATGCGGTAACTAATTTCCGGGAGCAGTATTGTTCCATGTGGTTTCATGTGGTAACTATTTTCCGGGACAGTATTGTTTTATGTGGTAACTTTTTTCCGGGAGCAGTGTTGTTTCATGTGGTAACTGTTTTCCGGGGGCAGCGTTGTTTCATGTGGTAACTATTTTCCAGGAGCAGTATTGTTTCATGTAGTACCTTTTTTTCGGGAGCAATGTTGTACTATGTGGTTGGTATTTTCCGGGAGCAATGTTGTTTCATGTGGTAGTTATTTTCCGGGAGCAGGATTGTTTCATGCGGTAACTTAATTCCGGGACCAGGATTGTTTCATGCGGTAACTAATTTCCGGGAGCAGTATTGTTTCATGCGGTAACTATTTTCCGGGAGCAGTATTGTTTCATGTGGTAACTATTTTCCGGGAAAATAAATGTTTCATGTGGTTAATATTTTCCGGTGGTGATGTTGTGTCATATGATTACTGTTTTACGGGAGCAATGTTGTTTCATGTGGTAACTATTTTCCGGGAGCAGTATTGTTTCAAGTGGTAGCTATTTTTCGGGAGCAATGTTGTTTCATGTGGTAAATATTTTCCGGGAGCAGTATTGTTTCATGTTTTAACTAATTTCCAGGAGCAAGATTGTTTTATGTTGAAACTTTTCGCCGGGAGCAATGCTGTTTCATATGGTTATCATTTTCGTCAGGAGACAGACGTCAATCGGAATTTATAAAGGAATTATCATCATTATTTGAATTTGACATCCGCCATGATGTTTCCCTGGTTACCATATAGTTTGATTTTTAATTGATATGAAAAGGATTTTTCAAGATTACTGAATAACAAAAACCATTTCTTCCACCACACCATAAAAAAATGACAAATGAAAAAGAACCTTAGAAGTATCATCAACAGATTTATCACGTGTACTGGAGGCAGAAGCGTACTTTCTATACATTTAGCTTTTGTTTTGTAGACAGAGTTTCGGAAACAGACAATTCACACTTTGTCAAGAAGAATAAGGAGCTCCAAGGATTTACTGAATCATAAAAGTGCCAAGTTTCATGTATGTATTTGTGAAAATTTCCTCCATGCCTACTCCGTTGGATAAAATTGTTTAACACGACAAAATACTACGTTACAGTACACTGCTACCTCTCTGTAGTGGTTGTTTATCTATTCGATCTGTAATATGCCTTTACTGAGATCTATTTACTTACTTACCATTATCATTACATGTTGGTTAGTCGACGTGACCGGTTTATACCATGCGTCATTTTATACAGTTGCTGCTGCTCATGGTGTGTCTTTTTGTCTGTTTGTCCTGGCGGCGACAATCGGAAGTCTTACCGAATTCAGACCTACCGTATGTATATCCATGATTGAGGATACGAGGGGTGATAACCACATGAGTTGAACTTTACCTCCTAGTCACCGTGAACTTCTGAAACCTTTGTTATATGATATTTAGGATTTGTAGAATATGTTTCCAAGTTTCCTTTTACGAACTTTGACCAACCGACAACGAAAGTTATTCATATATTGACACCCACTAGAAAAAAGATATACATGTCGAAATAGAGACACGAGATGTTATACATGTATATAAAGTGTGAGAAAGCATCACTCAAGCCTTGTATACGTAATGCAATGTATCTCACCCTATAAGGTTTGATAGATGGTCATTAGCCGGTTATATAACGACTTTTTGTATCTCTTTGTCCTAAATACAAATACAGCTGTTAAGTATACCTACTGACACACGCGTTGACTATATAGAAATATGTTTAGTTCCTCGAAATGAGCATCATATTTTTCTGTCTTTCCTTATCAAATAATCTTTGACATCACTCCTGCGATTTTTTATATCGCTGACTGATTATGTCGCAAGTGCCACCTTTGTCGTCTGCCAAAACTGCTTCATATTTGTCGATAATATCTCAATTTAAAATAAACAACTAGTTAAAGCAGTGACTAAAATGAGACCAATTGCTTATCTTTTGTTTTCAAATACGTAGGGGATGTATTTGTATGACCTTAATATACCTAAAAAGCGCTAGATAAAATCAATCCAACAATCCCAATGCAAATGAGACGCAGAATATTAAGTATATTCCTCGACACCATGATACATATAATTGCTTCAAAATACTTGATCGTGATGCTCTTCTGTTCTTAACTTTAAACTTGGCAGCTATGGCTGAAATTACTTAATACGATTAAGATTATGATAAAATTCAATCCCTATGCTAGTATCGTATAAAGCTAGCAGTCTTTAACATATCTCAGTCAATTGAATCCCAGTTTGAGGTATTCTCTCTTATACATTTAAAAACAGGTCCCCACTTTTTAATTGTTGTAATTTTGCAAACATCGAGATTTGAATGCGATTAGTTTGCTTATTGAATTGTATAACTAATGCAATAGTGACTTAAGTTTGACTAGATAATATAACATCTGTTTTATTTATGAAATGTAAAAAATATAATATAATATAATGCATTGAATATATATATATATTTATAACCCAAATGTCTATTCGACGAGATGGCCATTAAACACTGCGTCTAGCTTTAAACGATATAAGTATACATCTCAAACAAACGAATGTCGCTTAAAATATGGCATCGCATTGGAAGATTTTAGCGAGGAAATAAGCTTTGTTGATAGACGTCTGGAGCACGACAAAGGTGCACTAAACGCTTTCCAGTATTCATAATTATGTTTGTACAAAGATGCAACGATAAGTCGGGAAACTGAGTTGAAATGGCAAGAAGATGAAAAGGTTAAACACGTTTGATCTGTTCGATTGATACAAATGGTATTTGCGATATCTGAAAGAAATTGACCTTGTGCTAAATGTTAAGCCATCCAAAAAGTGTGATTCATGTGTAAAATTACAATCCTTCATTATTAAGGTCTTCCAACGTACAGTAGTTTGACCTTTGTCCTTTTCATATAAACTATGTTACATCCAGACATAAGAGAAGTCCGTAATGCAAGCAAAACTGGCGTTCAAACACAAAACAATCACATTAGGACAAGACATGAACAGAGCCAAGAAGGCTTGGAGACTCTTGAAAACGTACATGGCGTGAAGGCCATGTGTTTTGATATGGTCAGAGTCATCCAACATGTAACCCGACGTTCAATTCAATTCAAGTCACGTCCTCAAAATAAGAACTGGGTAAATAACAACAAAACTCAAGGCCAAGGAGGGAACCTTATCAAACTCATCGTGTCTTGTTTAAGAGAATATGAATTCAGCATTGACATTCTTGAGTAACAGTTATGGCGTTTTTAAGTCCTTCTTATTGCAAACCATATTCGAGACGATATTGCCTCTGTGCATAGAGCACGTATAGTCAATATGAATAAACACGACATCGATATTTGGATATGGTATATTACAGCTAGCAAGATTTCATGATTTCATTTTTATTGATTCAAGTTTAAAGTATAGCCTAAGAGACATGTCGCCGAATGCAGACCCATTGCAGACAAGCTGTTTCAGGCTTTTGCACCATATGTCTGAATTTCTTTCAGAGTATATATATTGATTCTAATGAATCCATCTGGACAATTCACTCAAAAATAGATGATAACCCCTACAATACATGTATATGCGGTACCCGTTCATATAGACTATTCAAACTTAGCTATGCTTTTGCTATCGAATAAAACATACATATATGTAAAAAAAGTCTTGTAAGTAATAATACCAATGTTCCCCGTTATAGCCACTGAACCAGAGCTAGCGCATGTTTGCTGGATGGGTATTACTCAAATCAATATTAAAACCTTATAATCAGTACATGTAAAAAAAAGCAGCGACACTAAAAATGTTAAGTATTCGATGCAATCCATTAAGTTGTCAGCATAATATAGTTACGTAAAACATCAGCCAAAGAAAAGATACTGACTAAGACAATATATCACTATCGTTTATTGCCTGATCGTAAGAAGCGACTTAATTTGAAACCCCTTGCAGAATTTGGAATTTGCTTTCATGACATTTAATTAAGGACACAAAGGGACCAAAATATATCTGCTGATCCCATTTCATTATTTGGGATATTTATATTTCTTCCTACTTCTAATTACCATTCGATTCCTTACTTGGCAACATCTCACTTTTGGCTTTAGTGTGGAATGTTAGCCCTGGCCGGGACTTTCCCGATCTTGTATTTAACGTCCTATTAACAGGTCGTTTAAGGACAAACCGCCCCAGTGTGTTATTCATGCATGCATGTGTACAGGCCTATGTGTACTGGCGGTAGGTTATGTTTGCGCAATTGGCTCCTTGTAATAGCGCGGATCTGATGCCGACATTTTAGTGCCATCTCAGTTAAATACCTTCCCAAAGGCGCACATAATTCGGCCTTGTCACATCATACTGACAACGAGTGCTCCAGTTCTTGTCATTACCTTAAATGCTGAACTTTAAGCAGTGAATAACCACTACCATTATGAAGATATGTTCCGGCCTTGGGACAGAACCCATTGCCTGGACGATCGCTCAATATTAAAGCCACAAGTGAAGTATTACCATCCAAGGTATTATAGAGGTAGTTAGAAGTAGAGAGAAATATAAAGATCCAATATATTGGGTGTATTTGCCTCCTTGTGATAGCGCGGGTATAATGTCGACTTCGTAGTTTGGTCTGAAATATTGCAATGGGTGCAGCTTGTGTCCTCATCCTTATCTTTATCAATGCTTAACGATAACATCAACACAGGATAAAAACACAAAATGCTAAATAGAAACATCCAACCAAACTGAAAGGTAAAAGAATATGAAAAGTGGCTACGGTGGCTCAAATTTTATTAAAAAGACAAACAGCTTTCAGATAGCCTAAGATTAAAGAGACAGTTATGTTTTCGAAAAGATTTTAAGACATGAAATTGTTATTTTAGAAATTTTCCCGAGTTGACTGAAGTCGACAAGAACATGGCACAAAAGCAAATCCCCAATTCTACAGGTGGTTCCCACATTGATAGCCTTTCTTATACATTCATTCGGCAATAGCAGGCGTATTTTTTCTCGATCCGCGACCTGCAGCCTTGTCATAAGTATGGAACATGGATATCTTACATGTTCAATTTAATGTAATTTCTGATATACAGTGAAAAAAATGTAACTATCGAAATTCACGATGGCCGCATTTTGGCCAAACAGTCTTATCATTTGATGGTATGCCATTTTCAAGTGAAATATCAACACTGATAAGATTAACTAACTTGCTACGATTATTAATGAGTATTACCCCTCTCATATTTCATAAAGATTTTAAACAAATATTGAACACCTATCATTTTGTAATAATATTCATTGTATATACCTGAAACGACTCCAGCAATGATGCTACTCACACCAAGCACCGGCATAATAATTCCTATTCCAATGGCGTAGCTGTCTAGTACCACAAGCATTTCTTAAAAGACTTTAAAGCCACCATTTTTGTTTGCAAGAAGTAATGCTTTAAAACACAATTACTCTTAGAATTCCCCACTCTTCTGTAATATCCCCACCGCTAGCTGTAGAGCAGCAGCTGGAATGGTTTATGGCTGTCCATAAAAAATCTGTACAGATCCAGTTTAATACTATCCTATTGTCGTGGTTGTCAGTGCAACTTTACACAGACAAATAACTGTTTGTTCTATTCATCTTCCTCCAAGCTATGTCTTGACTGTTATCAACTGTTTACCGTAAACAACTTCTGCTGAATAACCAAAAGGCCTTGGATAATGATATTTGGCCAGGAGCATGCTTCGATGAAGGAAGGACTGATTGAACGTCTGTTCAAATAAATGATCTTACCATATTTTCAAGGTCGAAGGAGTCAAATATGTTTAAATCTTTCAAAAACTTCTCATGAGTAACAGGAAGGTCAAAAATGATAAAATGTGGCTAATTAATACTGGGATGAAGGGCTACAAAGTTTGTTCAAATCAATAGTTTTGATGTATATTTAGTGTCACAGGGGTCAAATATCATTAAACGACATCTTCTGAATAAGCAAGAAGCCCAGGATGATAAAATTTGGCCAATGACATACTGGCATAAAGGAAAGTTTGTTTAAATACATTACCTCAACCCAATATTCAAGGACACATTAGTCAAATATGTTTTCAATCTTTAAACAACTTGTTCTGAATAACTGGAAGCCAATGGTAATGATATTTAGCCAGTGACATGCTGGCATGAAAGACTACCAACTCAACTTTGTTCAAATGAATGACCTTGCACGATATTCATAGGGGTAAAAAATGTTCAAAATCTTAAAACGACATTTTCTTAATAACCAAAGGGTCAAGTATGTTGATGTTTTGCCAGTTATTGGCTTGAATGAGGTGCTACCAAATTTGTTGAAATGAATGACCTTGACAAATGTTCAAGGTCACAGAGGTTACATACAGTTGTGAGATCGCACAACGTAACACGATGTGCGGTGTGCGCACGATGTGTGCACAGTGTGGAACGATGTGTGTACGAAGTGCGAACGATAACAATCGTGGTTGGTGTAAATTGATACGGTTTCGTTTTTAAACATATAAACTTGATATTTTAGTAAGTTTCTTTATTCTAGCTACATCAATTAGCTTATCTTTCTGTCTATACTTTCTTAAATAAATAAATGGTATTTTCGGTGTTTCTTAAACGGCTTTAATCGACACATGTAAAATTATAACACAGTCTCGGCAACACAGGTAAACATAGCCACTTTGTACCTGGACCGTAGTTTCCCCCCGCCCGGGGCATTTACGTAACTCGCCAAGGTGTGAAAACCAAGTGAAGGGGAGCTACCAAAACGAATGCAAATAACCAATACTAAACGTCCAGTTGTGTTTTCATAACGGTCATACCGCATCACATAGCAGCTCTATTTGTCAGGCACAGGCCAGGTAAAACTCCGGTCACTCAGTAAACTGTTATTTACCTGTTCTGTTACCTAGCTAGGAGCCATATCCATTCTTGACTGTCTAACGGTCACTGTATACTGTGTTACAAGCATTGTAAAACCATACATAATCTTAATTATTTTGATGAGAATTTACAAATATATATACAATGTACATTATCGATACGAGCCTTCCGTATTTTTTACATTCCGTTATATTGATCAACAAATTGTACCACATCACACAGTTGTGCGGAGAGAAGCGCACAACGGGGCGAACTATTGTTAAATCGCCCAGCTGTGCGCACCATGTGTGGACGATGTGCGGACGGTGTGTGCACAATGTATGCACGGTATGCGCACGGTATTGTTGGTGCGTTGTGCGGTCACACAACTGTATGCAATTTTCACTTTTAACAACTACTTTTGAATAACCAAAATACCAGGATAAGATGCTTGGCCAATAGCATGCAGGGGCACTAAGTTTGTTAGAGCCAATGACCTTCACCCATATATGCAAGGGTCTAGGGGTCAAACATGTTTAAACCCTTTAAACAACTTCTTTAGAATCAACAATTGGACAAGGATGATGTTGTTTGGAAAGTAGCATGCAAGGATGAAAGGGTACTAAGTTTGTTCAAATGAATGACTTTGACTTATATTCAAGGTCACAGCAGGGGTCAAATATCTTAAAAGCTTTCAACAACTTCTTCTGAATAATCAAAAGGCATGTGGTTATGATATTTGGACAGTAGTGTCTTTGTTCGACTTTCAAAGTCACAAGGATCCAATATTTTTTTAGCAGGATCTTTAGATCGGTTTTTAGTCATTAATACTGATATTTTACCTGTATCTTTATTGTAGTCCACAGGTTACAAATGCGAGATTAATACCATGTGAGCGATGTAGGCCCTTTGAGCTTTGTTCCTAAAAGATAACGGAGCCCATATTTAAGAACCTCAACACACGTGTATCGAGGATATAACCGATTTAAGGAACATCGACGACTAAATAAAAACCTTTATTGAACCACTGATTTTGACTTCCATTGACCAAAACCAATACAAAATGCCACTCGAACACCTACAAATGTACAACATTTCTTTTATCTGAAGAACATTTATGGAGAGTTCTTCAGGGCTAAATCGAATAAGTAATACGTTTAGACCGGAAAACCAGTGAACCAAGTGTTGTTGGTCGCGTTGATGTTTTTTTTTCTCTCTGTAACTTGAGATGCTTTTGTCTGTCAGTGTAGTACGTTCTCTGGTGTTCTGTCTCCTTCCCCGTCTCGTTCTGTTTATGGAGCCGTACCGAGTTGTACTTGTACCCAGTATTCGCGTAACTCCGTACTGATGAGATATATGAAGCCTGTAATCTATACATTCTTGTTGGTCCATTGTCCGTCAGTTTATTACTTGTTTACCCCATGCCGCTATCATTTGATTGTCCCAATACAATAACAATGCCCTAACTACAAGTACATGTTTGTACCATTTTACACTTAGTTGTTAGGATAATTAACGTCGCTTCTGACATATATTCCCGTACGTATGGGACAATTAATTTCATCATGGCAACTCCCTACGCCCCGACTAATTAACCCAGATAATAAAACGGTAACAAACATTGAACTTTATTCTGTCACCTTCCCTTTTAGTAAGATGTGTTGTATTCGTCCCTATTATCAGAATGTCCATATCATTTTCGATAAGATTTCATTAAATGTTATTAAATTATCATATCCACACGTTTTTTTAGTCCGGTACAACCCACTTTACGTTGCAGCTAATGAACCTTCTCTTTATGACCGAATATCAAATATTGCGTAACAGTTTGCTGCCAAACTCAAATCATATATGTGCAACGCTATGAATTCGGTTGTTGGATAACGCACTCGCCTTTCACCATGGTGGCCGGGGTTCAATTTCTCGATCGAATGTTAAAAAGTACCGAGTCACGTGCCCGACCACCTGGATAACCTCCGGGTACTCCTTCATTCAAAACCGGCTCGGTAACATCAACACCCACAAGAGTGACTAATATACGTTGATATCACTTTATGTATTTCTATCAGAACACCCCCTAATACAATTTCATATTTCTGACTACACATCTGGGATTGTCGCATTTTTTGCAGTTGTTTTGCTGGCGAGACCATATCAAAATACTTGTACGTGGAAGGGGATCAACGCATGTGAAAGGACGAATTATCAATTGGATCAATTGGAATGTTTTCAGTGTTATATTCCGTCTTTGCGTATTGCAGAGTTATCTTCTCTTGGGAGCAGGTATTGATTGTTACGTCACTTGTTTATGAGAGTAACGTCATCAATTTTTGAGAAAACGACGTAATTTTCTCACATAAACCAATGCCGTAACAATCAACACCTGCTCCCAAGAGAAGATAACTCTGCAATACGCAAAGACGGAATATTCTATTTTAGATACTCTTTTAATATATCTCGGTTGAAGCTATTTATCTTTCACTTTCAACAGTTCGTGTTTTTGTTTAATTTCGGTTAACGTCCTATTAACAACCAAGGTCGTTCCTTCATGTATTAATAGAGCAAGATGACACTGTGTTACTTAAGAGGGCGATATTGATATGTGTGAATCAACCAAGCTACATGTATCTGTCGAGAATGTTGGAGATTTTTTTTTACATTCTGGAGGAAACATTATCCACATTATCTTTAAAATAGAGAGAAAAAAGGACTCATTTTACATCATGAATGCAAACGTGAGGGCGTACGACACGCTTCGACAACACTAGCTTTTTAACAACCCTGTAATAAACCACATTGCGGATTATGTCTACGCAGTCAAAACTGCAATCAAAACTACAACTTGATATTTTATTTAGAATTATTTTGTTTGATGTATTCACTGACTTAAAGAGTTTTCGTTATAATCCTACAATTTTTAAATACAGTGGTTATATTTTTTCCTTATTTCTCGTATGACAGACCTGTTATGCTACAGACTGTTCAGACAAATATACGATATATATATCCTTCATTAAGCCCATCCTCTTGGATATTTCTTCTACTACTGATCTGAGACCTGCAAACATCACGGCAGTGTTTTGAGACAATATGAACAAAAGTTGAGAGTGAAACAATGTTTGTTCAACAGATTAAGTTCAAACTTCATATCAAGGTTCATTAACATGAAAGCCCGGACAAGTACGATCACCGCCAATATCCGACGGTAAGGAACGGAGTTGGGGCCCCTTTATCAACTTTCCAAAATGGTGTCCGCTCGATATATCTAGTCCAAGTTTTCAATGGATTCATTTCAAACTTCATAGGAAGGTTTTCGCCATGATAGCTCGGACAAGTTAGATAACCACCATTTTCGAACCGTCATTTATGGAGTCATAGACCTTTACGTACAACCAAACAGACAACTGCTCATTCAATGTATGACGGGCATATAATGTTCAGCTTGAGCGGTACCCTTGTTTAATATTTAGTACAACATAGGCCATATCCAAAAAACCGACCTATATACACCAGTGAAAAGCCTATAGGTGGAAGCGAATGAATCATCTCTTTATAACATAAGACAACAATTGGCGTGACAGCTTGATGCCAAACTATAATCAAATAAAAAAACAATTATATAAATTGGGTGGTCGAGTAGGTGCAGTGGATAACGCAGTGGTTTTTCACCAAGGTTCAGTTTTGATTTGGTTTTATTTTGTTTCACGTCCTATTCACTTCTAAGGTCATTTAAGTACGTGCCTCCATGTGTTTTGTGTAAGCGTGCAAGTGTGTATGTATGCTGGTGTTTTTGCCGCCTTGAAATAGCACGGATCAGAACCCGAAGGTTATCAGTACAGCAACCAAAGGACACCGTTAACACATTATTCGCCACTTAATTACGATGCATGCAGTTGGTAACAGCAGGTGTTTCTTTCCCCGATCCCCCACCTGCAGGGGGTGCACCAAGACGGTCGGGCTTTGATTGACGAGTCGCCTGCCCGCCCACGTAGGTTTTTGTCGGGTACTCTTGTCTGCTTTTCCCGACTCCGATGTCCAAACGACACTCAACGATCAACATGACAGGTACGTTGTTGTGTCTGCAGACATAGCATCTAATAACTATGATATTTGTTTGAAAACACTATTACATTACCGGCTTGCAGAAAAAAAGATGCTTGCTAGATAACAAAGAAACTCTACATACATATTTTCATTTTTTTCTGATAGATGAAATACTAGCAAACCACACTTCTCTATATAACAAACTTTCCGAATACCCACTCATGATAATTATACGGACCTGCCGTGTTTGTATTTGATTCTAAAACTTTGCGAGTATCCTTATACACAACGTTTCTAGTTGCTCAACCAAGCTATTATCTAAACTTCACACTACCATTCACAGTACCAGTTAATCAGGGTTGCAGTCGTATTGGGATACTCTAGAACTGGAATAAAAGATATGAGGATTTTAAAGAATTAAAACGATCTTTTTATCAATCTTGAATATCCTTTTCTCAAAAATATTTCCTCTATCAAAACATTCGACTCCGACACTTTACACTACCTTTCCTCATACCAAACTGAAGGAACGCAGTAAAACAAAAAGAAAACACCCTCTAAAGAAATGATGTTTTTTTCCAAAGATTCAATATTATATGAAATGCTATCAGATGTACACACAACAGAAAATTAATGTAGAATTTATTTTTTGTATTGTTACAGGGGTGTCAGCGAATCCGTTTTAAAAAATTCAATTCGTTCCGTTTCCATTGCAGACTGTTTTTTTCGTTTAGTTAAAGTTATAGTTGTTCCCCTACACCGGACTCTATTGTCCATACTAAAGTTTTGTAGTTCTGATAGTTAAATTGTTGCTCCTCAGGGATGTCCGAGATTGTTGTAGGAATATAATTTTGGAGTTTCCTTGGTTGCTGTGCCTAGGTGCCACATCTCTCCATAATTTTACGAAACTGCTCGATTCTTTATCGTATTCTTCATTTATTATTTTATAAAGTTCAATCATTATAATTCCAGATATTTCAACATGGACAATACGAGTGTTTGAAGTAAATTTAGAACTACACAATAATACAAAATCTCGCGCTCTCCCGGTTCAATACAAGAGCGCTTTTTCCGAGTTCATATTGGGATTTCCTTCACATAAACTTTTAAAAAAGGACGGCTCGAAAATCGAAGAAAAAGTTAAAGCAGCATACCTACATCACACATGGCTACATTTTAAACAAATCAAACAGAGAATCGTCATAGGAGAATTGTTTTTCTTTCCAAAGATCTTTTAAAACCTCTCTCGATCAGCTTCTCATTATCGCAATGGTGTACCTTGCAATATCTACACAGAAACAACTTAAAAGTCGCGGAAGGTCTGCTCCTATGTCCTTAAAATGTTCTTAATATGGTACGAGGTTATTCAAAAATAAATCTGCATAAACTCTACGGTATCATCATTTGTAAGTATACGCAATCTTTCGACCACCTTTTATGCTTGATTTCTACACAATCGTAGGCTGTTCATGAGCTTAAATGTACTCCGCATATGAAAAAGGTGACTTTATCGCTGTGTCCTGAATAGAAAAACCCGTTAATAGCAAACTGGTTTGGAGTCTGATGCACTTGTTGTGGCCAGTCCTTAAAGGTTTTTATACGGTCCTCACATTTAATCATTGACCAATACTCTTCTGGAATTTGATATGAAGTATGGCGGATACAATCTGCTGTAATATCTGACATGTCAATGTATAAAATCGCATATACACTGTAAGCTTTCCGATAGAAACAGTTTTGTTTTTAAATCTCCTGTTATTTTTATACTCTTGCCATCTGCTTTTAGAGTGTGGAACGAATTGAGATTTTAGGAATTTAATTATGCTTACAATGTACTGAAAGAAGGAAACTTGTATATTCATGATTTCTTTTTTCTTTAGATCAAATTGATGCTTTATTTGAATAGGTGTAGTATGAGGTTCCATTTTCCTCATACATTTCCATATACATATCATCAGAATTGGAATAAAACAGAGCAGCTTCAGATATCATGATTCCTGTTTAGTGTTTAGTGAATGATTCCCCTTCAGTGTTTAATGAATTGAGTGTTTCAATAAATTGATCGGTTTAATCATATAGGATCTGAGTGTTAAGTTGTATAACTTTTAGTGAGATCAAGTTTCAAAACGCTTTAGGTTAACAACTTCAAATCGAGGTTGCACAACTTCTAATGAGGTCAACTTTCAAAATGCCACAGGTTATCAACTTCAAATGTATAGATTATGTTATGAGTGTGATGTTGAATAACTTCTAGTTAGTAGGATGATTATTTTTAAAAATTGCTTTAGGTTAACTAGATGTGAACCATCTGCTATACAAAGTGTTGTGTGTGCTGATTATGAAATCCTATTACTGTTCATCAAATATTAATCTTATATCTATTACATCAATTGTGATACTTGAGTCGGCTGTATTTTGATATTAATTTATGTAGTAATAACATTTTAGAATTAACATTTTTATGTAGTGGTAACATATCTTATAGAAAAATATGGTTTTGTTTCTATTGTATAAACAAAGTACCTCAAAAGGATTTAGTTTGAATAAAACTATGTTAAGAAAAGTCTTTTAGCTGAATTATATAAACTATTCTTACTGTTTGTTGTACTTCTTTGAATAAACTCTAATTTGTGCTATGCTAAAAATGTTTCAACATATTGAAGTTATACAAACTGGTTTGTAAAGAGTTAAAAAAATTGTGACATTATATCATATGAACTTTTAAAAATAAGAAAACTAAATTTTACGTTATTAAGTCACATTTAAAAAAACCTTAATCCTAAACCTACTTTTTGTCAATATTTAAAAAAGAAAAAGAAAAAAACCACCTACTTTATGATAAGCATAACTTGTTTTCATTAATGTTTAATAGAATGTTGTGTTTATATTGTTGATTAGAAAAGATTTTAATTGGGCATACTATGTATAGCCTCATAGACATTGTTGTATCTACTAGTCCTAGCCGTTGGCTATGGTGATGATTGAACTCATGCATTTGGAAATGTTATCTCTCACCTGATCTACACATGTCCCATTCAGCAGTCATCTGGATTTGTTAAAAAATAAAACTAATGATAAAAAGCATGTTCGTTTACACACTATTTAATGATTTAAATACACATACTGACGAAATGTTCATGTTGACAATATAATAAAGACAAGACAGACAATCAGTTAACATTTTAATAACATTACATGGGTTAGCGTCTACATACTCAAGCTGTTGTCCTACAAGTCTCCACATAAATTAGTAAAAAATGATAGTGGTTATGGTATTATGAAGCGACTCTCTACACGATACATAGATTGAACGATTTCATTAATCTTCTCTCTGCGTCACATATTGTTTTTAGTTCCCTACTTCTCCATTCCAAGCTAGACACATTTGAAATATAATCGTTTCTCATGTCGTTGTCATTTTCAAATGATTGCTGATACAAGTAAAATCATACACAAAATTAAATAAAAAGTCTCGATAAAAGTTCTTTCATTCGCCATTGAAGGGGTTGTTTTAAGTGTGCATATCAAACAAAGAGTCTCAGTCTGACAATGTCTATTTTCTTCACAAACTTGAGAATGTTCCCACTGAAATGTTGTTTCACATAGTCTTCAGAGCGGAAACACTCCTCTTCCATTAAAGGTTGTAACACGCGTGAAGGAATACAGGACTGAATAGTAAATTGGCTCCACAGTTTCTCCACTTCTAAATGGTTGACGGTTGACAGGGCTTCTTCGAAATATCTATCTATTATGTCTTCACTATCAAGTATGACACAGGCATGTCCTTGCTGGTTAGCTTGACCCTCCACACATCCTGCACATACAAACAATTTTGATGTGACGTCTTTCACGCTCAATGCATAGGCTAGGCATAACAAGGTTTTTACAATCCTCTTATAAGCGTTTTCCTCGATACGATTTCTCATGTAGGAATAAAGTCTCTCCTCAAATATTTCCATTATAAATTACCCCGATACTGTGTAACCTTAGACGTATAGGGGTATGACCATTTGTAAATACACACAATCAGTCGACCACTTTTTATGCTCGATTTTGAAGGAATCGTAGGATGCCCAGGAGCTTAAATGTACTCCACACATGAAACAGGTGACTGTATCGCTATATCCTGAACGGGCGAGTTCGTTTGGAGTCTGATGTATTTGTTGGGGCCATTTTTGGAACGTTTTCTTAGATACTCAATTGTTACATTATCATGTTAAACTTTTAAAGATGTTGATTATTAAATTTGTTAGTATTGAAACATTATATGTGTCGAAAATCAAGTGTTAATAAGTTTGAATTATTTAGTCGATATATCCAAACATAGTTGATTTTCTTGTTGGCTTAAATGATGTGTACATTTTGTTGATTAATAAAATTGTTTGTGTTGAATCTTTCATTCTATGTCCAGTTTTATTCTCAGTTTCTGGTGAGGTTTTCCTACTACATTGCTGCTGTTGACGTGCTTTGTATCATGGTAATAGCTTTTACTTGTGGTTAAGCCATTCATGAAATATACTTTGTAGTGTCCATTTGTGTCCTGTCGTGACTTGTTTAACCGAATTCAAAGGCGTCAATAACTAAAGACTGTTTTTAACTCTCCACACTATTGTGTTATACATTTCAGCTATACCCTACACACTTGTCCTGCTGAGTTACCTTAAATCCTCCTAACAACATACATTTCAGAACGTTGCCAGAACATTGACATTTGTCGGTGAGATGAAGCCTAGCAATAGGCCTAGTCATTGAGACGAAACACCCGTAACCAACCAACATTTCAGACATAGGTTTACCTGGTATATATATATACACAGTCATGTTCAGTCATGCATCATCCCCTCCACACAAACCCTTATCTGTATCTCGGTATGGATTTTATCGTGGATATGACCTGTTTAAATTTTATCCTGTCGTCATGATTTGTTATAATGAAAGGCTATTTCTAACTATAAACAAAAGACCAACCCTCCACACTATTGTGTACACCCTACTGAGGCGGGGAACGTAAGACATTCCTGTGACGCTAGACAGATATGTCACCTCTGACTTAGATCAAGGTGACCCTCTAAGGTTAAGGTTACCTCCACACATTCTTATGACGTCAGACATTCCTGTGACGCTAGCCATTTACCGGTGTCACCTCCACACATTCCATGCATATCTAGGTCAAGGTCACCCTCCACCTCCCTCCACAAAAATGTGAGGTGACACCGGTAAATATACCCTACTATTTATAATAAATAAGGCAGCAGGCCAATTGCTGAAATTTTGTAATGTGTTAATGAAAATACATTGCTATGCTTTTTAAATGCACAAAATGTATTAAGACGTGTTGAAACAAAGTTTTTATTGACAAGTTATTTCATCAGTTTTGTCTCTTCTATTTAATTAAAAACAACGAATCTTACAAAAAAAAGACAAACATCAAGCATTCCATTAAGTCCCTTTTACTCGTACAATGTCTTTTACCATTAACATTATTATTTCTAATATTTATTCTACCCTTGAATTGTATCTGTATTTAATGAAGGCGTTAATTGCACTTATTTTGTGAAAACAAATGATCCATGGTAATATGTAAATGATAAATGCATACTTGCCAACCTTTTGAATTTTTTTATGGGGGAGAAGCCGTGTGCTCAAAATCAAATATTACAAAACATGAATATTTATAAAAGATGGGTAGATGCCCCCTAGGTAAAAAAAACAAACACTATAGAGTGTCAATCGTCTTTTTAGATGTTCTTTCTGATGAAATCATTGGGTATCAGAATAGTTAAGCAAGTTTACTAGCTGAAAATTGTCAGTACTAGCACGGACTTAGATAGCAATCTAATTCCGTGGTCTGACCTATGAGTCGAAGGTGTTAATCCAATTGTGCAATTTTTTGTCCAATAAAATTTGTTAAAAAAAAAAAAGTTAAAGGGAAGTAACTCACGAGATCTGGAAAAATAAGCTACATGTAGATATAATTCGTCATTTCACCAAGGAATTAGACTAGACCTAGGTCCATGACTTTGACTAATTTTTAAATGTTTCACTTTTCGAAACGTGTGAAATAATCAGTTCTTAAATATGAAAATGAAAAACTGATTAACTGATTACATGTAACGTTTAGTCAATTTTCAACCACATGTATAATCCATTCAGCATGTGGTCACAGACACTAGCTATAGACCATTGATATACCCGGTCACAAACTCTACCTATAGATCATTGATATATCTGGTCACAAACTCTACCTATAGATCATTGATATATCTGGTCACAAACTCTACCTATAGATCATTGATATGTCTGGTCACAAACTCTAATTATACTATAAACTACTGATTATAGTTCACTGAGTTACATGTACATGTACCTAGTCACGAACAGTAACATAGCACTGCCTATGAGATACCTGATCACAAAAAAAATACTTCACTGAGATACCTTTAAACAAAAATTTACTATAGACCACCGATATATCTGGTTACAAACTTTCACTATAGACCACAGAGATACCTGTTTACAAACACTTTTCATAGACCAATGAGATACCTGGTCACAAGCACCTACATTAGACTATTGACGCAACACTTCCTCAGAGATCAAGTTCAGTCAAAATGATTTGTTTTCTAAATATCACGTTTGTGAGGAGTTTACATACTTGAGTTGTTAGTTTGTAAACAACTTCAAGGACGAGCACTGCTTTGATATGTTATTTGCAGTCGTAGCCTTACGCATCGTGATACAGGTGAGAAAGTTAAGTGTCTAATTTACAAAATTATATAAAAATTTAGTATGGCAAGTTTTGACTGTATAGTATTGGAGGTAATTTAAAAACCTTGCTGTTGTGAACACGTCAGATTTGTTTAATAATTTCATAACTGACGCACCCTTTAAAGCTTTTAACTTTTTGGTGTATTGGTTTTGTGCATCCAATTAAGTGTGTTATAGTCATATGAATAACATACCTTCTGATGTTGATTGCGTTTTAGATTAATTTTAGAGATATAGTTTGAAGACGCTTCACGATCAGTAGATTTCTTTACACACGCGTGTGCCACGCCACCGGTCGTAAACATTCAAATCATCATACTGAGGTTTGTTACAAATGGTGTATCATAGTCATATGAATGACACACAGGGGCTCGGTTTCGGGATACTTTCGGTTAGTAATAAAGCTATACACACCAGTAAATAACAGCAACAATTTTTATCCGGTGTTTATACACAATATACCCTTATAAAAATTGAGGGTACCGAATTTTTTTTATTATGCCCTCAATTTCTATAAGGTTTTAGAATGTGTACACACGGATTCGACAAAACGTATTGCTGCTATTTACTGGTGTGTAAAGGTTTATTACTAACCGAAAATATCCTGAAACTAGAAGCCTATACGTGTCATCTTGATTTTGTTTCTTATCTCGTTATAACAAGATAGCTATCTCGTTATAACAAGATAGCTTATCTCGTTATACATGTAACAAGATAGCTTATCTCGTTATACATTTAACAAGATAGCTTATCTCGTTATAACAAGATAGCTTATCTCGTTATTACGGAGCCCCTTTGGGGACATGCTGATATTATTTTTTTATCTCGTGCGCATGATATAATTATATCGTGAGAACGAGTTAATATGTCGTGCACATGATATAATTATGTCGTGCGAACAAGATAATAATGTCTTGCGAACGAGTTAATATGTCGTGCGAACGAGTAAATATGTCGTGCGCATGATATAATTATGTCATGCAAACGCGTTAATATGTCGTGCAATTGAGATAATTATGTCGTGCGAACGAGGTAATATGTCGTGCGCATGATATAATTATGTCGTGCGAACAAGATTATTATGTCGTGCCAACGAGTTAATATGTCGTGCGCATGAGATAATTATGTCGTGAGAACAAGATAATTATGTCTTGCGAACGAGGTAATATGTCGTGAGAACGAGTTAATATGTCGTGCGCACAAATTGAACATGTCGTTCGCGCGCTGAACACACGGCTGTGTTTTCGGTGGAAAGGGTAGTTATTCATGTTATTAGTACAATTCATGGATTTGTACGGGTTGATGTATTTTTCATTACTAACAATGTGTTATTTAACCTCAATCTGCGCAATTACGTCACTTTGGAAAGTAAGTACATGCATACAAATGTATATAAATGACTTATTAGATACAACGACGTAATGAAATCTGCAACACCTACTACATGTGTAGTACTTTTTTACCATATGATTTTGGAGTTGTCTCAAAACCACTAATCACTACAAGATGAATATCAAATGATTTGATTTTCTTAATGCACATTACACAACTGTAGGTCAAGTGCGAGATGCACATGAGTAGAGAAGGGGAATTATGTGTGTTTGTGTAGGTGGAGAGGGGGTGGGTGGGGTTACTGTTTAAAAACATCCAGTTAGCCTTATCTCTACACGACACTTATTAGTCATGGCTCTCTAGACTGAAATCATATAAGAGTTTACCAATACATTTTTATGAGTTAAAGATATTGAAGTTTTCATTATTCAACAATTTTACTGAATTTTTGAACATTTCATGCGACAATTGTGAAGTCCATGTAACACTTCCTATCATATTCCTATTTGTTGAATAATTGCAAAAGGTGAATTGTGTCCTCTAGAATATTTGTAACATTACATTTCTGTTTAATATCGAGATCAGGAAACAACGTGCTTAATATTTGATTATGATAATATTGAAACTTTGCTCGTGTGTAGTCCCATAATACTACAAGTGCTAAACATAAGAGTCATAATTAGCGAAAACTCTCCTCATTTTATCATATTTTCCTCTAATATCTATCAATTAGCAGATTAAATGAATGAAGGCGTTTCCGTCTACTTTTTACAGCTTTATTTACAACTGTTCGCATCATATCTAACAAAAGAGTTCCCACCAAAGTAGCGATAACCAACAAAAAGAGCTGCATCGCCTTCATTCATTTAATCTGCTAATTGATAGATATTAGAGAGAAATATGATAAAATGAGGAGAGTTTTCGCTAATTATGACTCTTATGTTTAGCACTTGTAGTATTATGGGACTACACACGAGCAAAGTTTCAATATTATCATAATCAAATATTAAGCACGTTGTTTCCTGATCTCGATATTAAACAGAAATGTAATGTTACAAATATTCTGGAGGACACAATTCACCTTTTGCAATTATTCAACAAGTAGGAATATGATAGGAAGTGTTACATGGACTTCACAATTGTCGCATGAAATGTTCAAAAATTCAGTAAAATTGTTGAATAATGAAAACTTCAATATCTTTAACTCATAAAAATGTATTGGTAAACTCTTATATGATTTCAGTCTAGAGAGCCATGACTAATAAGTGTCGTGTAGAGATAAGGCTAACTGGATGTTTTTAAACAGTAACCCCCACCCACCCCCTCTCCACCTACACAAACACACATAGTTCCCCTTCTCTACTCATGTGCATCTCGCACTTGACCTACAGTTGTAAAATGTGTATTAAGAAAATCAAATCAATTTATCTTCATCTTGTAGTGATTAGTGGTTTTGAGACAACTCCAAAATCATATGGTAAAAAAGTACTACACATGTAGTAGGTGTTGCAGATTTCATTACGACGTTGTATCTAATAAGTAATTCATATACATTTGTATGCATGTACTTACTTTCCACAGTGACGTAATTGCGCAGATTGGGGTTAAATAACACATTGTTAGTAAATCAACTCGTACAATTCCATGAATTGTATTAATAACATGAGTACCTACCCTTTCCCCCGAAAACGCAGCCGTGTGTTCAGCGCGCGAACGACATGTTCAATTTGTGCGCACGACATATTAACTCGTTCGCACGACATATTAACTCGTTCGCAAGACATAATTATCTTGTTCGCACGACATAATTATATCATGCGCACGACATATTAACTCGTTCTCACGACATAATTATCTCATGCGCACGACATATTAACTCGTTCGCACGACATAAGTATCTTGTTCGCACGACATAATTATATCATGCGCACGACATATCAACTCGTTTGCACGAAATAATTATATCATGCGCACGACATATTAACTCGTTTGCACGACATAAATATCTCAAATGCACGACATATTTACTCGTTCGCATGACATAATTATATCATGCGCACGACATATTAACTCGTTCGCACGAAATATTAACTCGTTCGCAAGACATAATTATCTTGTTCGCACGACATAATTATATCATGCGCACGAGATAAAAAATAATTTCAGCATTCCTCAAAAGGGGCTCCGTAATAACGAGATAAGCTTTCTTGTTACATGTATAACGAGATAAGAAACAAAATCAAGATGACACGTATAGTCTTCCGTACTACGACAATAAGGAAAAGAAGTTGAACTGTTAACACATAATACAAATAGTCTGAGTCACACAATTAAGTCGGGAAATTTAAATTTAATTTTTATAAGATAATATTGTATTTTTTTTCAGATATGAGTGGTTAAGCCAGCAACTCAAGCAATATTATCAATGCGTCAAGTTCATAGGTTTAAATTCCATACTGTTTTATCATTATTATTGGACGAGAATGAATATGTTTTTTTTTGTTAATGTTTCTGCCCATTACACAATTTCTATTTATGGTTTGATTTTTAAAGCATTTGGTCATTAATCTCATTATACAATAAAAATAATGCCAATTGTTCTTAATGTTTACATACCTTGAAATCTTTGCTGTACATGCTCATATTTTACAGCATGTTTTTCTTTCTTCCGAATGTTCCCACAGAACTGCATCATACCACAGGCCCCTGTGATCATGCTTAAGAAAATGTGTCATAACACTCTTAAGATAAATCACGTTGATATTATTGAAGTGCAGAAAGCATGAATTGCCGATTGACTTAGATCTATTTGTGATTTGAAACTGGAAGTGTAACCTTACACGTGTAAGTAGTCTGCACCCCTTTCCTACACGCCTGAACCTGGCCAACATTTAGCACGACTACAAGCCAAAGAAACGGGAAAGAAGTGACTGAACAAATCGTCTATTTCTTAGCTATCACACTATAACATACATATACTTTAAATTACTACGTACTACATGTCACAAGTTTTAACGCAGCCACAGTGTCTGTCATCTTCCGTAGCGAATGTAAAGAAATCGGAGAAATCCCTGGCGCTTCGATATTTAAGTCGATTTGATTAATTATTGATATCTAAAGTGTATAATATTGTTTGAATAATTAAGAGATAGTCTTCTAGTTTCAGATGGTATATAAGTTGTATATGTTTTGGGAATAATAGAAGTAATATTTTACATTCTTGTATAGCAAGTGAGATTTCTGTTTTCGCGCCAACAGAAAAAGAATATATAGAAATATAACGTCAGTCGGAATACCTGTTTTACTCCCTTTTCATTGGCTAAAGGTCAAGGATACACTTCCGGTTTCCCCACTGGAGGGCTTCTTCCGGACGGAAAAAATCAAGGTGTAGAAAGGGGAAGTAACACTGTTTACGCACGCATGTGTTACCATTCAAGAGCTTCGCGCGGGCGCCTTCTGCGCCCGAGAGCTACGCTCTTATAAGTCTAGTTTTTCAGCTATAATAATACTTACTTCAAGATTATGAAATAAAACTTTGTCTACACCAGTTCGGTTTGCCAAGCTGAAGAAAGATCCCAACCGTTGTAGAAATGTCAACTATCCATACTATACAGAATAAGAGTGCGTAGGCATTTATTTAGTATTACCATCAGGTACTAGACTTGTTCAATGTATGAACGTTTCTCGGCGGTAATATTGGAAGTTCAAAGGAAATACTCCAAATGTCATAGGATGTTAACTGTAAACGGTACAGAAAAAGAAAAAAAAACTAAACTTCATTGGGATGAAATTTCCATCGACTGCAAAAAGAACTTTTCTAACAACTTGAAAAATAAAAAAAGCTGAAAAATTGGTGATTTTCGACCCTACAGGAAGGATCTTAATTTGATATTTTTTAATAACATTTTATTTAATTACATATTAAGAAAATCATAGCCCCAAACAAAAATTTCAAATATTATAATTGCATTAATGCTGTATAATGAAAGGTTTTTGAGTTATGGCTGTTTTAAGATTTTGAGGTATGACGTCATGACGGCCATATTTGACTTTTTACCTACTTGTAAATATTGCAATGACACCTTCAAATCATGACCTACAATTAATACACACGAAAGACTTTGACCATATCTGCTACCAATCAAAAGATTAAAAAAGGCCATAGAATTATGGCAGAAGAATAATAGTACTGAGATAAAGCAGCCGAACAAAAAAAATTGAAATACTGTCGACTGTTACTGTTAACTATATATAAGTATTTGAACAAGACATAATCTCACAAATTTCTTGGATATAAGGCTAACCGTTCTGGTTAAGTGTATCTTGTGCTGATACAGGGCCGTTTTCGTTTAAACGGTCAAACCGATCGGACCACTGTTGTTCGTTTATCAAATAAGGTCTGACCTAGTAATCTGATGCTGCTTTCCGGCGAGCCTTGAGAAAGCCTTGCAAGGCATGCATACACATTTGCAGGTCCGCCAAGATTTATACCCGAAATTGTTACATTTTTAAACGGTCAAACCGGTTGTTCCGCATAAACGAACAGGTCCCTGGCTACCCATACACGTGTACGTATAGTCGTTATCTTGTACTAGACACGCTCAGTTACGGATTGACTGTACAAAAACCATTGAGGCAGGGAATATCACAAAGATTGGTACACGATAGAAGACAAAGGGAGCTGGTATACGATACAGTGTACATACAGCCCTCAACCAACATGAGAAGGCTCGTTCCCCCTCCCTCCTCCTTATTCACTTTTATAGTCGTGTTGTTTTGGTTGAGTACATCTTGTGTTGATACTGGTTACATATATATGTATACTGCAACGCCGACCGTCAGGTACACATGTGCGCAATACTTTAAACAATCTGCAATCGTGTTCTGTTTGAGTGCACTTTGTATTGATACTGGCTACATATTCGTCACATAGACGGTCACCTGTACGTTGTCTTTAGTGTATGGTAACCATTGTGATAGAATATCACTAAGTTTGGTACATGTAAGAAGTTTTCTTGAATGTCAGGGTTCTGTTGTATTACGGCTCAAAAAACCATGGACACAAGGCAAGAAAAAGGTAGGATTTCGACAAAATTATGAAATTCTTACGATATTAATATGAGCATCTTTACTTACAGTTTAGAGATTATTTTAGCAGTAGTATGCAGTGTCCTTTTGTTTTTATATTTTCAGCTGGATCACTTTGCTTGTAAACATTGCAATTTTAGCTCTATAGATAACTGAGTTATTGGAATATTGAATTATCTGCGTTAATAATTAAACAAGAGGCACAGAGGGCCTGTATTGCTCAACTGGATATCTAAGCAATCATGGAAAAATATATTCAAAATAAGATTCAAGGGATAAGGGCCAGACTCAAAGGCCAATCCTTGTAGCATATCTATTTTGTTTTTCATGCACAGCAATTGTATCTGTGGTGATTGGGTGGAGATTTCAATTGTTTCCAAGTTCTGAGTCAGAAACTAGTGTTATGTTAAGCAATTGTATAAAGTATTTGGTTGGGAATCTCAACCGTTTCGAAGTTATGACCTAGGGATTAAGTCTCATTGGGTGGGGCAGACCCCGGGGCTATCCTAGAAGCAAATGTGCAATCGTCTCTCAATTATCATCAATTGTATATATGGTTATAGTGTGGGGATCTCAACTTTTTTTCAAGGCGTGACCCAAAAAACAGGTTCCTAGGGGTGTTGCCAGACCTAAGGTCAATGCTTATATCATGATTGTGTTCGTCTCTTTCTTCCCAGCAATGGTATATTTGGTTTTGGGTCGGGGATCTAAAGCGTTTCAAAGTTACGACTTAGTCTCCAAGGGTGGGGCCAGACCCCAGTTGGCTGGGGTCCTGGAAGCATTAGTGCATTCATATCTTAAAACTCAGCAATGTTATACATGGTTATAGGGTAGGGACCTCAACCATTTTCAAGTTATGAAGTACTTTTGGACCCACCCCTTAGTCCTTGGGCCAGCCTGTCTACAGTTGCTAATCCCCACCACCTAGGGATCCTTCCAACAAAATATAAGTTCCAGAAAAGAAGTCGCTTAAAGCAATACATGTGTGACGTGTAAGGGGGTTCGTTACCAGGTCACTGCCTGGGATTTGTGATATCTACACCGTCCCCTTAGTACAATATATATATGTATCGGATTTACTACAACTACATGCCGCCCGGGCATGCTTAAGCAACATGAAGATATTTACAGTGGTTATTTGACCACAACGTATCGTTAACCATAAATATGTAAAGGCGCAGCTGCACACACTGCTGTCAACATTGTTGTTAGTACCGCGGTGGCGGGCGACAACAATGCGCGGTTTCTGGTCACCACGCCGCTCTGCCAGCTCCGCTGCCAACAAACCGCGTCTCTAGATCTGTGTATATGTATACGTGCGAGGCTTGTCGGAGCGCCGTGTAGGTTACCTGTACACCAGTCCGCCGCCTACACTAACACCGCTCCACCGATCACCTATCTACCTATCGCCGTAAGTAGTGGTAGCCAACGTGCATGTCTCACAGACCACCCTCCGCTGACAGTGTCTATCGGTGTCGATATAGTATGGCCTTATTCAGGCCTTTAATATATCTACACGCTATTTGGGCATATATATTACCTAGCCTTAGTTGGCTTCATATATAAACCTACCGTTTTTAGCTTGGTCTGTATCACACTGTGATCGGTCTCAATCTGCTGGCCGGCTTGATTGATTGATTGATTGATAGGTTTTACGTCCACTTCACTACCGGATGTAT